>NW_027589971.1:300000-310000 GCF_051106095.1 Pogona vitticeps
AAGAGAGAGAAGCTAAAGGAAACATGTTTGAGTGTTAGCTAGAAGGAAGTAAATGAACGTAGAAGAGAAATAAGCTAAAGGAACCTTCTTTCAGTGTATTGAAGCTACAATGAAGGAAATAAAAAACAATAGAAAGAAGCTAAAAGAATATTTTTTAAAATGTTTTGAAGTTAGAATGAAGGAAATGAAGAAGGAACAAGAAATATAAGCTAGAGGAACCTTTTCCAAGGTATTGAAGCTAGAATGGTGAAGGAAGAACGTAGAAAAAGAAGCTAAAGGAAGCTTGTTTGAGAGTATTAAAGCCAGAATGAAGTCAATCAAGAAAAAAGAAGAGAAAGCTAAAAGAAGCTTGTATAAAATGTTTTGAAGCTAGAATGAGGGAAAGCAAGAACGAAGAACGAGATGCTAAAGGAATCGTGTTTGAGTGTATTGAAGCTAGAAGGAAGTAACTGAAGAAGGAGCAAGCTAAAGGAAGCTTTTTCAGTTATTTAAGCTGGAATGAAGTAAATGAACATAGAAGAGAAAGAAGCTAAAGGAAGCTTGTTTGAGAGTATTATAGCCAGAATGAAGTCAATCAAGAAAAAAGAAGAGAAAGAAGCTAAAAGAATGTTGTTTAAAATGTTTTTAAGCTAGAATGAAGGAAATCAAGAACGAAGAGAGAGAAGCTAAAGGAAACACGTTTGAGTGAGTTGAAGCTAGAAAGGTAAATAAAGAAGGAACAAGAAACATAAGCTAAAAGAAGCTTCTTTCAAAGGTACTTAAGCTAGAATGAAGTAAATGAACGTAGAAGAAAGAAGCTAAAGAAAGCTTGAGTGTATTGTTTCTAGCAGGAAGTAAATGAAGAACGTAGAAGAGAAATAAGCTAAAGGAACCTTGTTTGAACGTATTGAAGCTAGAATGAAGTAAATGAAGAAGGTAGAAGAAGCAAGCTTGTTTCAAAGGTATTTCAGCTAGAATGAAGTAAATGAAGAATGTATGAGAAAGATGCTAAAGGAAGCTTGTTTGAGAATATTAAAGCCAGAATGGACAATCAAGAAAAAAAAGGAGAAAAAAGCTAAAAGAAACTTTTTTAAAATGCTAGAATGAAAAAAAAGCTAGAATGAAGGAAATCAAGAACGAAGAGAGAAGCTAAAGGAAACATGTTTGAGTGGAAGCTAGAAGGAAGTAAATGAACGTAGAAGAGAAATAAGCTAAAGGATCCTTGTTTCAGTGTATTGAAGCTAGAAGTAAATGAAGAACGTAGAAGATAAATAATCTAAAGGAAGCTTGTATGTCTTGAAGCTAGAATGAAGTAAATGAAGAAGTAACTAGAAATATAAGCTAATGGAAGATTGTTTCAATGGTATTAAGCTAGAATGAAGTGAAGGACGAACGTAGAAGAGAAAGAAGCTAGGAAGCTTAAAATGTTTTGAAGCTCGAATGGAAATAAAGAACGATGAGGAGAAAGAAGCTAAAGGAAGCTTGTTTGAGTGTTGAAGCTAGAATAAAGGAAATCAAGAACGATGAGAGAGGTAAAGGAAATTTGTTTGAGTGTATTGAAGCTAGAAGGAAGTAAATGAAGAATGTAGAAGAGACATAAGCTAATGGAAGCTTATATGAGTGTATTGAAGCTAGAATGAAGTAAATGAAGAAGGAGCAAGCTAAAGGAAGCTTTTTCAAAGTTATTTAAGCTAGAATGAAGAAAATTAAAGTAGAGAAAGAAGCTAAAGGAAGCATGTATATATAACCAGAATGAAATCAATCAAGAAAAAAGAAAAGAATCTAAAAGAAACTTGTTTAAAATGTTTTCAAGCTAGAATGAAGGAAATCAAGAACGAAGATAGAGAAGCTAAATGAAACTTGTTTGAGTGAATTAAAGATAGAAGTAAATGAAGAAGGAACAAGAAACATAAGCTAAACGAAGGTTGTTTCAAAGGTATTTAACCTAGAATTTAAATGAAGAAAAAGATGATAAAGGAAGATTGTACGTCTTGAGGCTAGAATGAAGTAAATGAAGAAGTAACTAGAAATATAAGCTAATGGAAGATTGTTTCAATGGTATTTAAGCTAGAATGGTGAAGGACGAACGTAGAAGACAAAGAAGCTAAAGGAAGCTTGTTTGACATTTTAAAGCCAAAATGAAGTCAGTCAAGAAAAAAGAAGAGAAAGAAGCTAAAAGAATGCTTAAAATGTTTTGAAGCTAGAATGAAGGAAATCAAGAACGATGAGGAGAAAGAAGGTAAAGGAAGCTTGTTTGAGTGTATTGAAGGTAGAATGGAAATCAAGAACGATGAGAAAGGAAATTTGTATTGAAGCTAGAAGGAAGTAAATGAAGAACGTAGAAGAGACATAAGCTAAAGGAAGTTTGAGTGTATTGAAGCTAGAATGAAATGAAGAAGGAAAAGGAAGCTTTTTCAAAGTTATTTAAGCAAGAATGAATTAAATGAACATGGAAGAGAAAGAAGCGAAAAGAAGCGTTTGAATTATGACCAGAATGGTCAATCAAGAAAAAAGAAAAAGCTAAATCTTGTTTAAAATGTTTTGTAGAATAAAGGAAATCAAGAACGAAGCTAAAGGAAGCTTGTTTGAGCGTATTGAATCTCGAAGGAAGGAAATGAAGGAGCTAAAGCTTGATTCAAAGGTATTTAAGCTAGAATGAAGTGAAAGACGAACGTAGAAGAGAAAGAAGCTAAAGGAAGCATGTTTGAGAGTATTAAAGCCAAAATGAAGTCAGTCAAGAAAAAAGGAGAAAGAAGCTAAAAGAAGCTTGTTGAAGCTGTTTTGATACTAGAATGAAGGAAATCAAGAACGATGAGGAGAAAGAAGCTAGAGGAAGTTTGTTTGAGTGTATTGAAGCTAGAATAAAGGAAATCAACGATGAGAGAGAAGCTAAGGGAAACTTGTTTGAGTGTATTTGAGCTAGAATGAAGGAAATCAAGAAGAACCAAGATTAAGGAAGCTTTTTCAAAGTTACTTAAGCTAGAATGAAGAAAATTAAAGTAGAGAAAGCAGCGAAAGGAAGCTTGTATGTATAACCAGAATGAAATCAATCAAAAAAAAAGAAAAGAATCTAAAAGAATTGTTTAAAATGTTTTGAAGCTAGAATGAAGGAAATCAAGAACGAAGAGAGAGAAGCTAAATGAAACTTGAGTGATTTAAAGATAGAAGTAAATGAAAAAGGAACAAGAAACATAAGCTAAAGGAAGGATGTTTCAAAGGTATTTAGCCTAGAATTTAAATGAAGAAAAAGATGATAAAGAAAGTTTGAGAGTATTAAAGCCAGAATGAAGTCAATCAAGAATATAAAAGAAAAAGAAGCTAAAAGAATATTGTTTAGAATGTTTTGAAGCTAGAATGACGGAAACCAAGAACGAGGAGTAAGAAGCTAAAGGAAACTTGTTTGAGAGTATTGAAGCTAGTATGAAGTAAATGAAGAAAAAGAAATGCTAAAGGAAGCTTGTTTCAAAGGTATATAAGCTAGAATGAAGTAAATGAAGAACGTGTAAGAGAAATATGCTAAAGGAAGCTTGTTTGAGAGTATTAAAGCCAGAATGAATTCAATCAAGAAAAAAGAAGAGAAAGAAGCTAAAAGAAGGTTATTTAAAATGTTTTGAAGCTAGAAGGAAGAAAGTCAAGTAAGAAGAGAGAGAAGCTAAAGGACACTTGTTTGAGTGTGTGGAAACTAGATGGAATTAAATAAGGAACGTAGAAGAGAAATAAGCTAAAGGAAGCTTGTTTGAATGTATTGAAGCTAGAAAGGAAGAACGCAGAATAGATAGAAGCAAAAGGAAGGTTGTTTGAGAGTATAGAAAGTAGAAAGAAGTAAATAATGAAGGAACAAGAAACATAAGATAAAGCTTTTATCTAAGCCACAATGAAGTGAACCTATGAGAAAAACGCTAAAGGAAGCTTTTTTGTGTATTAAAGCCAGAATGAAGTCAATCAAGAAAAAATGAGAAAGATGCTAATAGAACATTGTTTAAATTGTTTTGAAGGTGGAATGAAGGAAATAGAGAATGAGTCGGATTAAGAAGCTATAGGAAGCTTGTTTGAGTGTATTGAAGCTAGAAGGAAATGAAGAACGTAGAAAGAAATAAGCTAAAGGAGGCTTGTTTGAGTGTACTGAAGCTAGAATGAAGTAAATGAACAAATGTAATCTAAAGGACGCTACTTTCAAAGGTATATAAGCTAGAATGACGTAAAGGAAGAACGTGGAAGAATGTAAAGGAAGCTTGTTTGAATTAAAGCCAGAATGGTCAGTCAAGAAAAAAGAAGAGAAAGAAGCTAAAAAAACTTTTTTAAAATGCTAGAATGATAAAAAAAAAGCTAGAATGTAGGAAATCAAGAACGGAGGGAGAAGCTAAAGGAAACTTGTTCGAGTGAACTGAAGATATAATGATATGAAGGAAAAAGAAACATATGCTAAAGGAAGCGTTTCTAAGTTATTTAAGCTAGAATGAAGTAAATGAACGTAGAAGTGAAAGAAGCAAAAGGAATTTGTTTCAGAACATTAAAGCCAGAATGAAGGTAATCAAGAGAAAAGAAGAATGAAGCTAAAAGAAACTTGTTTAAAATGTTTTGAAGAACGTAGAAGAGAAATAAGCTAAAAGAAGCTTGTTCTGGTGTTATGAAGCTAGAATGATGTAATGAAGACAGAACAAAACATGCTTGAAGGAATATTTCAAAGGTTTTTAAGCTAGAATGAAATTATCGTAGAAGAGAAAGAAGCTAGACGCTTGTTTGAGAGTATTAAAGCTAGAATGAAGTCAAAAGAAAAGGTAAAAAACGTTTAATATGTTTTGACACATGCTAAAGGAAGCTCGTTCGAGTGAAATGCTTCAAAGCAATTTAAACGTTTCTTTTAGCTTCTTGATTTACTTCAAGCATTAATACTCTCAAACAAGCTTTAGCTTTTTTCTAAATATACTTCATTCTAGCTTAAATATCTGAAAAAGCTTCCTTTACCTTATGTTTCGTCTTCATTTACTTCATTCTAGCTTCAATACACTCAAAAAAGCTTCCTTTAGCTTATTTTGTACGTTCTTCATTTACTTCAATACACTAAAAAAATTTCCTTACTTTCTCTCTCTCTGTTCTTGATTTCCATTAATGAAGCTTTAATTAACAATTCCTTTAGCTTCTTTCTCTTCGTTCTTGGTTTCCTTCATTCTAGATTCAAAAAATTTAAATCAAGATTCTTTTAGCTTTTCTATTCTTTCTAACTGATTTCATTAATAAAACCTTTGAAACAAGCTTCCTTTAGCTTATATTTGTTCCTTCTTCGTTTGCTTCCTTCTAGCTTTAATACACTCAGAAGTTTCCTGTAGCGTCTCTCTCTTCGTTGATATTTCCTTTAGATTCTTTTTATTCTTTTTTCTTCATTGATTTCATTCTGGCTTTAATAGTCTCAAACAAGCTTCCTTTAACTTCTTTTCTGCGTTCATTTCATTCTAGCTTAAATACCTTTGAAAAAAGCTTTAGCTTAAATATCTTGTTCCTTCTTCATTTACTTCATCCTAGCTTCAATTCACTCAAACAAACTTCATTTAGCATATTTTTCTACTTTCTTCGTTTACTTCCTTCAAACGTCAATACACTCAAACTTCCTACTCTCCGTTCTTGATTTCCTTCATTCTAGCTTTTTTTTCATTCTAGCATTTTAAACAAGCTTCTTTCAGCTTCTTTCTCTTCTTTTTTCATTCATTCTGGCTTTAATAAACAAGCTTCCTTTCTCTTACCGTTCATTTACTTCATTCTAATTACCTTTGAAACAAGCTTCCTTTAGAATATGTTTCTTCTTCCTTCATCATTTACTTGATTCTACCTTCAAATCAAACAAGGTTCCTTTAGCATATTTCTCTTGTACTTTCTTCCTTTACTTCTATCTTTAATTCACTCAAACAAGTTTCCTTTAGTTTCCCTCTTCTTTCTTGATTTTCTTCATTCTCACTTCAAAACATTTTAAACAAATTTCTTTTAGCTTCTTTCTATTCCTTTTTATTGATTTCTTTCTGGCTATAAAATTCTCAAACAATTCCTTTAGCTTCCTTCTCTTCTATGTCCATTTCATTCTAGTTTAATAGCTTTGAAAAAGCTTCATTTAGCTTGTTCTTAATTTACTTCATTCTAGCCTCAATATATTCAAACAAGCTTCCTTTAGCTTATATCTCTTCAACGTTCTTCATTTACTTCGTTCTCTTCACTACACTCGAACACGTTTCCTTTGCTTCTCCCTCTTCGTTCTTGATCTCCATTCTAGCTTCAATATACTCAAGAACGCTTCCTTTAGCATCTTTCTCCTCTTCGTTCTTGAATTCGTTCATTGTATTCGAAACATTTCAAACAAGCTTCTTTTAGCTTCTTTCTCTTCTTTTTTCTTGATTGACCATTCTGGCTATAATACACTCAACAAGCTTCCTTTAGCATCTTTATCATACTTTCTTCACGTCATTCTAACTTAAATACATTTGAAACAGGCTTCCTTTAGCTTATATTTCTTGTTCCTTCATTTACTTCATTCTAGCTACAATTCACTCAAGCAAGCTTCCTTTACTTCATTCTCGCTTAAGTATCTTATTTTTCTTTTTCCGTCTTCATTCATTCTAGGCGCTTCCTTTATCATGTTTCTCTTATGTCCTTCATTTACTTCCTTTAAGCTTTAATACACTCATACAAGTTTCCTATAGTTTCTCTCTTCTTTATTTCATTAATTCTACCTTCAAAACATTTTAAACGTTTCCTTTAGCTTCTTTCTCCTCTTTGTTCTTGATTTCCTTCATTCTAGCTTCAAAATAATTTAAACAATCTTCCTTTAGCTTCTTTCTCTTCTATGTTCATTTACTTCATTCTAGATTAAATAGCTTTGAAAAAGCTGCATTTAGCTTGTTCCTTCATTTACTTCCTTCTAGCTTCAATACACTCAAACTTCCTTTAGCTTCTCTCTCTTCGTTCTTGATTTCCTTCATTCTAGCTTTTTTTTCATTCTAGCATTTTAGTTTCTTTTAGCTTTTCTCTTTTCTCTTGATTGACTTCATTCTGGCTTTAATACTCTCAAACAAGCTTCATCATCTTTCTCTTACACGTTCTTCATTTACTTCATTCTAGCTTAAATACCTTTGAAACAAGGTTCTTTTAGCTTATGTTTCTTGCTCCTTCATTTACTTCATTCTAGCTACAATTCACTCAAGCAAGCTTCCTTTAGCATATTTCACTTATACGTTCTTCATTTACTTCTAGCTTCAATACACTCAAACAAGTCTCCTATACCTTCCCTATCTTCGTTCTTGATTTCCTTCCTTCTAGCTCCAAACATTTTAAACAAGTTTCCTTTAGCTTCTCTCTCTTTTTTCTTGATTGACTTCATTCTGGCTTTAATCCTCCAAACAATCTTCCTTTATCATCTTTCTCTTACACGTTCTTCATTCACTTAATTCTAGCTTAAATAGCTTTGAAAAAGCTTCCTTTAGCTCGTTCCTTCATTTACTAGCATCAATACACTCAAACAAGCTTCCTTTAGCTTCTATCTCTTCTACGTTCATTTACTTCATTCTAGCTTAAAAACCTTTGAAAAAAGCTTCCTTTAGCTTATGTTTCTTGTTCCTTCTACATTTACTTCATTCTAACTTCAATTCACTCCAACGAGCTTCCTTTAGCATGTTTCCCTTTTACGTCCTTCCTTTACATCCTTCTAGCTTTCTTGATTGACTTAATTCTGGCTTCAATACACTCAAAACTCGTTTCCTTTAGCTTCACTCTCTTCGTTCTTGATTTCCTTCATTGTATCTCCAATACACTCAAAGAAGCTTCGTTTAGCTTCTTTCTCCTCTTCGTTCTTGATTTCCTTCATTCCGGGTTCAAAACATTTTAAACAAGTTTCTTTTAGCTTCTTTCTCTTCTTTTTTCTTAATTCACCATTGTGGCTTTAATACTCTCATACAGGCTTCCTTTAGCTTCTTTCTCTTCTACGTTCTTCCTTCACTTCATTCTAGGTTAAATACCATTGAAGAAAGCTTTCTTTAGCTTATTTCTTGTTCCTTAGTCATTCATTGTAGCTTCCGTACAAGCTTCCTTTAGATTATTTCTCTACTACTTTCTTCATTTACTTCCTTCTAGCGTCAATACTCTCAATCAAGCTTCCTTTAGCATCTTTCTCTTATACGTTCTTCATTTACTTCATTCTAACTGAAATACAGTTGTGTTCAAATTATTCATCTCCCACTGAAATTGAATGTTTTGGCCATTTTGACATTGATTTTGATCATTCAGTCATCTTGCTTACATTTACATGAAAGAGGCACTTGTAGGTCAGAGAAATATAACCTTAAGTTTATAATGAAATAACCACAAATGTCTTTTCTGTGCTCACATCATTATTAGTTTTTATTCAACCCCCAAGTGACATTCAATCTTAGTACTTAGTACAACATCCTTTTACAGTTATAACAGCTTTTAAACGTGAAGCATAGCTTGACACAAGTGTCTTGCAGCGATCTACGGGTATCTTCGCCCATTCTTCATGGGCAAAAGCCTCCAGTTCAGTCAAATTCTTAGGCTTGCGCACTGCAACTGCTTTCTTTAAGTCCCACCAGAGGTTCTCAATCGGATTTAAGTCTGGTGACTGCGATGGCCACTCCAAAATGTTCCAGCCTTTCCTCTGCAATCATGCTCTAGTGGACTTGGAGGTATGCTTGGGATCATTGTCCTGTTGAAAGGTCCAACGTCTCCCAAACCTCAGGTGTGTGATGGACTGCATCACATTTTCATCCAATATCGCCTGGTACTGAAGAGAATTCATGGTACCTTGTACACGCTGAAGCTTCCCTGTACCTGCAGAAGCAAAACAGCCCCAAAGCATTATTGACCCTCCGCCATGCTTCACAGTAGGCAAGGTGTTCTTTTCGTCATATGCCTTGTTCTTCCTCCTCCAAACATAGCGTTGATCCATGGGCCCAAACAGTTCTAATTTTGTTTCATCAGTCCACAGAACACTATCCCACAACTTTTGTGGTTTGCCCACATGACTTTTGGCATACTGCAGTCGACTCTTCTTATTCTTGGGAGACAGCAAGTGGTTGCGCCTGGGGGTTCTGGCATGGAGACCTTCATTACGCAGTGTGCGCCTTATTGTCTGAGCTGAAACTTTACCCACATCTGACAAATCTTTTTTCAGTTCCTCAGCAGTCACACGGGGACTTTTCACCACTCTACGCTTCAGGTAGCGCACAGCAGTCGAAGTCAGCATCTTCTTTCTTCCACGACCAGGTAGCATTTCAACAGTGCCCTTTGCCTTGAATTTGTGAATGATGCTTCCTATGGTGTCTCTTGGTATGTTTAACTTCTTTGCAATCTTCTTACAGCCATTGCCCTTCCTGTGAAGACAAATCACCTCTTCTCTTGTCTTCCTGGACCATTCTCTTGACTTCACCATGTTTGTAACCACACCAGTAAATGTCTAGAAGGAGCTGAGTATCACAGTCATTTTAAAGCTGCCTAATTGGTGCTTATTATGCTTGGTTGGTGCTCGGTGACATCCACAGGCGTTTTCAATACCTGATCGAAAACACCTGAATGAACCTCTCTTCTTCAGAGTGGTAGTCTTTAAGGGGTTGAATAATTGTGGCAATGAAGAAATCACAAAAGAAACATTTACTACTGTAGTACATAAACAATTGATGTTATTTTAGTTGCATTTGGTTCTTTAAAACGTCCTTGTAGGATTTCATTCTGAATACAATTCCAAATGTACACTATAGGCCCTAAACCCCTTTACAGCATTGGGGGTTGAATAATTTTGAACACAACTGTACCTTTGAAACAAACTTATGTTTCTTGTTCCGTCTTCATTTACTGCATTCTAGCTTAAATACAATCAAAGAAGCTTCCTTTAGCTTCTCTCTCATCGTTCTTGATTTCATTCTAGCTTCAATACACGCGAAAAAGCTTCCTAGAGTTTCTTTCTCCTCCTCGTTCTTGATTTCCTTCATTCTAGCTTCAAAACATTTTAAACAAGTTTCTTTTAGAT
>NW_027589971.1:325000-332500 GCF_051106095.1 Pogona vitticeps
ATATACATATATACATCTTACTAGATATCTCTTACCTCCCTATCATAGGCCTTATCTATGGGCTATTACAGCTTGCATAGAATGCCAAATTTGTTATTTTAAAGCTCATATAGCCCGTATGATCATTAATTGGTGTATACCAATTTACAGATTCTATAACTGCGCTTTAGGTGGAACCTTTCCTTCACGGATTTTTATTGCAGCAGCACAGAACTTAGCAACTTTTGTCAGCATATCTGAATTAAGCCCAATATATCTGCCAGGGCATCGCCCTGTCAGCAAAAGCTGTGTGTAGTGTGCCTCTGATTGTCCAGGAAATGCCCTTATGTAAGGGTCAACATGGACTTCTCGAATGTTAGAGTAAAAAGCACAGTGAAGTAACACATGGGAGATAGATTCAATCTCACCAGAGTTACAGGGGCATAGACGCTGAGTGTAAGGGGTGTTGTTATACTTCCCATCCTGGACTGCTGACGGGAGTGCATTGAAGCGGGCCAAAGTAAGAGCTTTGCGTTGTTTAGGTGTTAAGGGTAAGTAGAGATATTTTGCCGGTTTCAGTGGGAGCAATGCATTGTCAACTGTAAACCTATTTCTAATAATACCAAGATCCTGCTGCCTTTCTGTCTCAATAATACGCTGCCTAAGATTACTCTTGGCCTTATTGTATCCCATTTGTTGGATACTTTCTACTGAATAGCCGTATCTGTTGATTTTATGGTATATTGCTCTCTTCCAAGGGGACTGATGGTTATCCTGTAATACCAGTGAAGTCAGTCCAATTGGTTGAAAGGTTAGTTTTAGCCAAAAGTTAAAAATAGCCAGCCAAGCTCTGGCTTCAACCTTCAGGTAGCCCACTTCAAACCTGAGGGCTGCATTGGATACCCCTCTTGGAACTTGTAATATAGCCCTCACAAATTTGGACTGAACTACTTCTAACTGGATAAATGAAGAAGAAGAATAGGGGCCCAATTGTGCCCCATACAAGAGCTGACTAAGGGATTTGGCCTGAAACAATCTTAGTGCAGCTGGAATGTACTGGCCTCCCTTAGAATAGAAGAATTTTAGTATAGTAAGGCTAGATTTTTGTGCTGCTTGTACCACATTGTTAACATGGCCCTTGTGGTTTCCTTTATACTGGAAAACAACGCCCAAATATTTATAGGCCTTGATTTGTTCAATCTCATGCTCATCTATTAACCACTTATAGATCCTGGGCCTCTGAGCAAACACTAAAACTTTGGTCTTTGAGTAATTTATCTGGAGCATTTCTTCTTTACAGTATTGTGCGAGAGCGTATAAAGCTCTCTTAAGTCCTATTGGTGTCTGTGAAATTAGGACTGCATCATCTGCGTGTAACAGAAGTGATATATGTCTATTGGCTAGTTTGGGGGGATGAAACTCTGGATGGCTGAGTGCTGTTACCATTGAGTTGATATAAAAATTAAATAACAGCGGAGCTAATATACACCCTTGCTTCACACCATTATAGGTTGGAACTTTATCAGACAATTGTCCTTCCTTGTTACATCTAATTCTGAGCGTTGTATTTTCATGCAGCTTATACATAAGCAGCAGAAGGCGTCGATCTATTGAGGAAGATTCTAACTTACTCCAGAGCCTATCTCGTGAAATTAGATCAAAAGCCGATCTAAGATCAATAAAAGCGGCAAATATGGACCCTCGGGGTTTCTTGGTGTACTTATCTATTAGGTGCCTTAAAATAAGGGCATGGTCCTGTGTAGATCTACCAGATCTAAATCCAGCTTGTTCATCTGCCAAAACACTCTCAGAGTCCATCCAATCTATCAATTTCCATGATAAGTGTCTGGCATAAAGCTTACTAATTATGGGTTGTAGACTGATTGGCCTATAATTAGCTGGATTGTCTTTTTTACCTTTTTTATAAATGGGGATAATAATGGCTGTACCCCATTCCGATGGCATGTGAGCATTTTGGTCTATATAGGTGAAAAGGTTTGCCAGAATTGGAGCCCACTATTCACACTTGTTCTTAATGAGTTCAGGAGGAATACCATCGCATCCTGGGGCCTTACCAATTTTCAGTTGGTTTACAAGGTCTTTTATTTCAGAGACTGATACAGGGTGCCATTCTGGTAGATTCATATAAAGACGACTCACATGAAATGAGGAATTGTCTCTTTTGGCATAAAGCTCGTGGAAGTGGGCTTCCCACACGCGAGCATTAATATAGGAGTTCATCCTAACTGAAAGATTGTTGGTAGTAAGTGTTATGGATTCCCAAAATGATTTCATATCTTTCCCCCTGACTGCTTTGATAAGTTTTTCCCATTCTATCTGTTGAGCTCTCCTTTTTTTCTCTTTAATTAATTTCTTATAGTCTTTCTTAAGTTGCAGCAGTTCCTCCACTTCCATTGATGATGGGTTTTTGTTTTTATTCTGTTTAAATTTTGAAATTACCAGTTTTTTTGCATCAACACACTCCTTATCAAACCAGTTATAGGACCTGCGCTTGTTAGTATGGGTTTTTGCTGATTTATTTGAATCAGCTAAGTCTACTAGTTTATTTATTAGTGTTTCATACAGCGCAATTACATTGCTACTTTGGCCCGCTTTGAGAAAGGTGGAATGGATCTCAGAGAACTGATTGTTATTAAGTAGATTAGTGAAATAGATTGCGGCCTTTCCTGACCATTTAATCCTGGAGTTGGTTAGTATCATCTCAGGATTCACAGGTAAGGCCTTCTCAATATGAGTGTGGTGTTCTTGTAATTTCAGGTATAATTTTAGTGGCAGATGATCACTATCAATCCTACTGTCGATCACCAGATTAATGGCGGTATTCAGTATGTTACAGCTGACAATCATATAATCTATGGTACTCATCCTCGTTCCCGACCAGAAAGAGAATTCCCCTGGTATATCACCTGACGTACTTCCATTTAATATGTGTAGGTCAAGCCGATAAACTAACTGTGCCAAATTAAGACCTGCATAATTACTGATAGTATCTTTAAAGAGGCGCCTAGTAACTATGGGGAAGTGTAATCCATCAGGTGGGCATAAATTATAAGCAGCATAAAGAGCAGAGTCATTTGTACCCAATCTGGCATTAAAATCACCACCAATTATCATTTGGCCATCATTAGTTAGCAAAAGGTTTTGAATATAGGTTTCAAGATCTTGGTAAATCCGTTCGATCTGGGCATTCCGTCTCTGGGGTGGTAAATATACATTGATGAACACTATTGTACTGTGATTAAATTTGACCTTCACTGCTGCAGCATTTTGATTAAGGGAGGGGAGTTTGGTCATTATAATATTGAGCTTAGTTGAAACCAATATAAGAAGGCCACCCTTGGCTCTGCCCCTCTTTTCACTGGGAGTGGCACTTATTTGGTGGGCAGAGTAACCATTAACTTCAATTTCCCCTAGTGCCCAAGTCTCTTGCAGCAATAAGATATCGAATTTAGAGAGATACTTGATGAAGGAATTGTCATTGCTCTTTGCATTCCATCCTGCTATATTCCATGACAGAACAGAGATGGTGTCATTTATAGCTATCTGTCAGTCCATAAGATCAGGAGATAGGGAAGGATCCTGGGTGTTAAGATTGAAAGGTGTAGCCATGTCGGTCGTTCCAGAGCGATGCATGTCTGCAGATAGAATTGTGCTGTGTAGCGGTAGAGTGGGTTGAACTGCAGTTTTTAGAGGGCTGAGTTGAGAGGTCGTGTCCTTCTCCAAAGTGGCTAATGTTCGAAGTTCAGAATCAAATGATTTTCGTGAACTAGCCCCATGCATGAGATGTCCTTTGTTGTTTTCAGTTTCTTCACCATCTAAGGTAATCAGAACTGGTATATCCTGATGAGGTACCATCTGATGCTTAAGATCTCGCTTAGGTTCTTGTATCTGGCTGTTATCATTACTTGCTGTTGGATATTGATTGAGGGGTGCAGCTTTGGCTTGTAAACCCGAGTCATCCGTTGTTAGGTAACTTCTCAGTGGTATGGTCTTATTACATAAGGAAGCAACACTAGCTTTGACTTCCTCCCATTTATTCCTAACCCTAACCCTAACGTGAGCCCTAGCACTAGCCCTAGCCCTAGCCCTAACCCTAACCTTAACCCTAACCATTATCCTAACCCTAACCCTAACCCTACGCCTAAACCTAACCCTAAACCTAATCCTAACCGAAATACTAACCGTAACACTAAACCTAACCCTAACCCTGGCCCGAGCCCTAACTCTAACCTTAAGGCTAACGCTAACGCTAACGCAAACCCTAACCCTAAACCTAACCCTAACCCTAAACCTAAACCTAACCCTAACCCTAACCCTAACCCTAACACTAACACTAACACTAACCCTAAACCTGAACTTTACCCTAAACCTAAGCCTAAGCCTAAGCCTAAGCCTAAGCCTAAGCCTAACCCTAACCGTAACCCTAACCCTAACCCTAACCCTAACCCTAACCCTAACCCTAATCCTAACCCTAACACTAACACTAACACTAACCCTAACACTAACACTAACACTAACCCTAACCCTAACATGAGCCCTAGCCCTAGTCCTGGCCCTAGCCCTAACCCTAACCTTAACCCTAACCATTATCCTAACCCTAACCCTAACCCTAATCCTAACCGAAATCCTAACCGTAACAATAAACCTAACCCTAACCCTAACCCGAGCCCTAACTCTAACCTTAAGCCTAACGCTAACGCAAACCCTAACCCTAACCCTAACCCTAACCCTAACACTAACACTAACACTAACACTAACACTAAACCTAAACTTTACCCTAACCCTAAGCCTAAGCCTAACACTAACCCTAACCCAAACCGTAACCCTAAACCTAAACCTAACCCTAACCCTAACCCTAACCCTAACCCTAGCCCTAACCCTAACCCTAACCCTAACCCTAACCCTAACCCTAACCCTAACCGTAACCCTAACTCTAACACTAACACTAACACTAACACTAACACTAACACTAACACTAACACTAACTCTGTCCCGAACCCTAACCCTAACCCTAACCCTAACCCTAACCCTAACCCTAACCCTAACCCTAACCCTAACCCTAACCCTAACCCTAACCCTAACCCTAACCCTAACCCTAACCCTAACTCTAACTCTAACCCTAACCCTAACCCTAACCCTCACCCTAACCCTAAACTTACCCCTAACCCTAACCGTAACCATAACCGTAACCCTAACCCTAGCCCTAGCCCTAGCCCTAACCCTAGCCCTAGCCCTAACCGTAGCCCTAACCCTAACCCTAACCCTAACCCTAACCCTAAACCTAAACCTAACCCTAACCATAAGACTAACACTAACACTAAGACTAACACTATCACTAACTCTGGCCCGAACCCTAACCCTAACCCACGCCCTAGCACTAACCCTAACCCTAACACATACCATAGACCTAACCCTAACCCTGACACTAACCACAGCCCTAGCTGTAGACCTTACCCAAACCCGAACTCGAACCCCAACTCGAACCCTAACCCTTACCCTAACCCTTGCCCTAACACTAACCTTAACCCTAGCCCTAACCCTAACCCTAACCCTAACCCTAACCCTAACACTAACCCTAACCCTAACCCTAAACCTAAACCTAAACCTAAACCTAAACCTAACCATTACCCTAATACGAAACCTAACCATATCCCTGTTCCTAAACCTAACCCTAACCCTAACCCTAACCCTAACCCTCACCCTCACCCTAACCCTAACCCTAACCCTAACCCTAACCCTAACCCTAACCCTAAACTAACTCCTAACCGTAACCCTAACCATAACCCTAACCCTAACCCTAGCCCTAGCCCTAAACGTAGCCCTAACCCTAACCCTAACCCTAAACCTAACCCTAAACCTAACCCAAACCCTAACCCTAAGACTAACACTAACACTAAGACTAACACTAACACTAACTCTGTCCCGAACCCTAACCCTAACCAAAGCCCTAGCACTAACCCTAACCCTAACCCATGCCATAGACCTAAACCTAACCCTGACACTAACCATAGCCCTAGCTTTAGACCTAACAAAAACCCGAACTCGAACCCTAACTCGAACCCTAACCCTTACCCTAACACTTGCCCTAACACTAACCTTAACCCTAACCCTAACCTTAACCCTAACCCTAACCTTACCCTAACCCTAACCCTAACCCTAACACTAACCCTAACCCTAACCCTAACCCTAACCCTAACCCTAACCCTAACTCTAACTCTAACCCTAACCCTAACCCTAACCCTAACCCTAAACCTAAACCTAACCCTAACCCTAACCCTAACCCTACCACTAAACTTACCCCTAACCCTAACCCTAACCATAACCCTAACCCTAACCCTAGCCCTAGCCCTAAACGTAGCCCTAACCCTAACCCTAACCGTAACACTAACCCTAACACTAACACTAACCCTAAACCTAAACTTTACCCTAATCCGAAGCCTAATCCGAAGCCTAATCCGAAGCCTAATCCGAAGCCTAAGCCTAAGCCTAAGCCTAAGCCTAAGCCTAAGCCTAAGCCCAAACCTAAACCTAAACCTAAACCTAAACCTAAACCTAACCATTACCCTAATACGAAACCTAACCATATCCCTCTTCCTAAACCTAACCCTAACCCTAACCCTCACCCTCACCCTCACCATAACCCTAACCCTAACCCTAACCCTAACCCTTACCCTAACCCTAACCCTAACGTGAGCCCTAGCCCTAGCCCTAGCCCTAGCCCTAACCCTAACCCTAAACTTAACCCTAACCCTCACCCTCACCCTCACCCTAACCCTAACCCTAACCCTAACCCTAACCCTAACCCTAACCCTAACCCTTACCCTAAACCTAACCCTAACGTGAGTCCTAGCCCTAGCCCTAGCCCTAGCCCAAACCCTAACCCTAACCCTAACCCTAACCCTAACCATTATCCTAAACCTAAACCTAACCCTACCCCTAAACCTAACCCTAACCCTAATCCTAACCGAAATCCTCACCGTAACCCTAAACCTAACCCTAACCCTAGCCGAAGCCCTAACTCTAACCTTAAGCCTAACGCTAACGCAAACCCTACCCCTAACCCTACCACTAACTGTAATTCTAACCCTAAGCCTAACTCTATCCCGAACCCGAACCCTAACGCTAACCCTAACCCTAACTCTAACCCTATCCCTATCCCTAACCCTAACCCTAACACTAAACCTAACCCTAACCCTAACCCTAACCCTAAACCTAAACCTAACCCTATCCCTATCCCTATCCCTATCCCTATCCCTATCCCTAACCCTAACCCTAACCCTGACCCTAACCCTAACCTTAACCCTAACCCTAACCCTAACCCTAATCATTAACCTAAACCTAAACCTAACCCTAACCCTAAACCTAAACGTAAACCTAAAAGATACCCTAACCCTAACCCTAACCCTAACCCTAAATCTAAACCTCACCCTAACGCTAACGCTAACCCTAACCCTTGCCCTAACCCTAACCCTAACCCTAACCCTAACCCTAACCCTAACC
>NW_027589971.1:355000-370000 GCF_051106095.1 Pogona vitticeps
AGAAGAGAGCTTGTTTGAATTGAAGCTACAATGGAAATCGAACGGAAAGAGAGAAGGTAAAGGAAACTTTGTGTGTATTGAAGCTAGAAGTAAATGAACGTAGAATAAGCTAAAGCTTTTTCAAAGGTATTTAAGCTAGAATCAAGAAAATGAACGTAGAAGAGAAAAAAGCTAAAGGAAGCTTGTTTGAGATTATTAAAGCCAGAATGAAATCAATGAAGAAAAAATATGAGAAAGAAGCCAAAAGAAATTTGCTTAAAATGTTGTGAAGCAAGAAAGAATGAAATCATGAACGAAGAGAGAGAAGCTAAATGATACGTATGTGTATTAAAGCTAGAAGGAAGGAAGAAGGAACAAGAAATATAAGCTAAAGGAAGCTTGTTTCAAAGATATTTAAGGTAGAATGAAGTAAAGGAAGAAGAATCTAAAGGAAGCTTGTTTGAGAGTATTAAAGCCAGAATGAAATCAATAAAGAAAAAAGAAGAAGCTAAAAGGTTGTTTACAATGTTTTGAAGCTATAATGAAGGAAATCAGGAACAAAGAGGAGAAAGAATCTAAAGGAAGCATGTTTGAGTGTACTGAAGATTAGAATGAAGGAAATCAAGAAAAAAGAGTAGAAAGAAGGTTAAAGCTTAAAATATTTTCAACCTAGAATGAAGGAAATTAAGAAAGGAGGAGAAAGACGATAAGGGAAGCTTGTTTGAATTGAAGCTAGAATGAAGGAAATCGAACGGAGAGAGAGAAGGTAAAGGAAACTTCTTTGTGTGTATTGAATCTAGAAGCAAGTAAATGAACGTAGAATAGGCTAAAGGAACCTTTTTCAAAGGTATTTAAGCTAGAATGAAAGGAAGAACGAAGAAGAGAAAAAATCTAAAAGAAGCTTTGAGAGTATTACAGAATGAAATTAATAAAGAAAAAAGAAGAGAAAGGAGCTAAAAGAAGGTTGTTTAAAATGTTTTGAAGCTAGAATGAAGCAAACGAGGAACAAAGAGGAGAAAGAATAAATGAAGCATGATTGAGTGTATTGAAGCTAGAATGAAGCAAGAAAAAAGAATAGAAAGAAGCGAAAAGAAGCTTGATTAAAATATTTTGAATCTAGAATGAAGGAAAACAACGGAGAAGAGAAAGAAGCGAGAGAAAGCTTTGTGTATTGAAGCTAGGAGGAAGGGAATGAGGAGCGTAGAAGAGAAATGATGAAATGATGAAGGAACAAGAAATATAAGCTAAAAGAAGCGTGTTTCAAAGTTATTTTAGTATGAAATAAACGTAGGAGAAAGAAGCTAAAGAAGGCTTGTTTCAGTTTTGATGCTAGAAAGAAGTAAATGAAGAACGTAGAATAGAAATGCTAAAGGCAGATTTTTTTAATATATTGAAGTTAGAGTGAAGCAAATGAAGAAGGAACAAGAAATATAAGGTAAAGGAAGCGTGTTTGAAAGGTATTTAAGCTAGAATGGTGAAATAATGATGCTAAAGGAAGTTTGCGTGTATTAAAGCCAGAATGAAGTAAATGAAGAAAAAAGAAAGAATCTAAAAGATTATTGTTTAAAATGTTTTGAAGCTGGAATGAAGGGAAATAGAGAAGGAAGAGACAGAAGCTAAAGGAAACTTCTTTGAGTGTATTGAAGCTAGAAGGAAGGAAATCAAGATAAAACAATAGAAAAAATCTTAAAGAAGCTTAAAATGTTTTGACGCTAGAATGAAGGAAATCAAAAACGAAGAGAAGCTAAAGGAAGCTAGTTTTAGTGTATTG
Source organism: Pogona vitticeps (assembly GCF_051106095.1). Taxonomy (NCBI): domain Eukaryota; kingdom Metazoa; phylum Chordata; class Lepidosauria; order Squamata; family Agamidae; genus Pogona; species Pogona vitticeps. The sequence continues at coordinate 356,751 of NW_027589971.1, forward strand.
TACCTAGAATGAAGGAAATCAAGAAAAAAAATAATAGAAAAATTCTCAAAGAAGCTTGTTTAAAATGCTTTGAAGCTAGAATGGAAATCAAGAACGAAGAGAGAAGCGAAAGGAAGCATGAGTGTATTGAAGCTTGAATGAACTGAACGAGGAACAACATAAGCTAATGGAAGATTTTTCAGGTAATCTAGAATGAAGAAAATGAACGTAGAAGAGAAAGAAGCTGAAGATTGTTTGAGAGTATTACAGAATGGTCAAGCAAGAAAAAAGAAGAGAAATGAGCTAAAACGTTTAAAATGTTTGAAGCTACATTGAAGGAAATCAAGAACGAAGCTAAAAGAAATATTTGACTGAAGCAAGAATCAAATGAAGAGGAACAAGAAAATTAAGCTTAAGGAAGCGTGTTTCACAGGTATTTAAGCTAGAATGAAGTAAAGGAAGAAAATGAAGCTAAACAAAGCTGGTTTGAGAGTATTTAAGCCAGAATGAAATCTATCAAGAAAAAAGAAGAGAAAGAATCTTTAAGTTTAAACTTTGAAGCTATAATGAAGGAAATCAAGGAAAAACAATAGAAAGGAGCTAAAAGAAGCTTGAATAAAATGTTTTTAGAATGAAGGAAATGGAGAGAAAGAAAAAGGAAGCATTTTTGAGTGTATTGAAGCTAGAATGAAGGAAATCAAGAACGGAGAGAGAAGCTGAAGGAAACATTTGAGTGTATTGAAACGAGAATAAAGAAAAAACGTAGAAGAGAAATAAGCTAAAGTAAGCTTGTTTGAGTGTAGAAGCTAGAATGAATGAAGAACAAAAAACAAGCTAAAGGAATCTTTTTCAAGTAAGCTGTAATGAAGTATATTAACGTAGAAGGAAGCTTGAAAGCCAGAATGAATTAAGAAAAAGGAGGAGAAAGAAGCTAAAAGAAACGTTTAAAGTATTGAAGCAATTCACTCCAACGAGCTTCCTTTAGCATGTTTCAAAACATTTTAAATATTTCTTTTAGCTTCTTTCTCTTCTTTTACCTTTATTTACATTCTGGCTTTAATACTCTCAAAGCTTCTTTTAACTTTTCACATCCACGGTCATTTACATCGTTCTAGCTTAAATGTCTGAAACACTCTTCCTTTAGCATATTAGTAGTTCCTTATTCATTTCATTATAGCATCAATACATTCAATCAAACTAACATTTCTCCTACGTTCATTTACTTCTAGCATCAATACACTCAAACAAGCTTTCTTTAGATTCTTTGTTTTCTAGGTTCACCATTCTAACTTCAATAAACTCACAGGTTTCCTTTACCATCTGTTCGTTCTTGGTTTACTTCATTCTAGCTTCAAAACCTTTTAAAGGTTTCTTTTAGCTTCTTTCTCTTCTTTTTTGATTGATTTCACTGGGATTAATACTCTCACACAAGTTTTCTTTAGCTTATTCCTACGTTCATTTACTTCGTTCTAGCTGAAGAAGCTTCCTTGTTTCTTTTTCCATGATTTACTTCATTCTAGCTTCAATACACTCAAACAAGATTCCTTTAGCTTATTTTTCTTCGTTCTTCATTTCCTTCATTCTAGCTTCAGTACTCAAACAAGCTTTAGCTTTTTTCTCCTCGATTTCATTCTAGCTTCCAAATATTTTAATCAAGCTCCTTCTATCTTGTTTCTATTCTTTTTTCTTGATTTCCTTCATTCTAGCTTCAATACCCTTGCTTCCTTTATCTTATTTTCTTCTATCTTCATTTCTAGCCTCAGTACCCTCAAACAAGCATCCTTTACTTCGTTCTAGCTTAAATCTTTGAAACACGCTTCCTTTAGCTTGTAAACCTTTCTTTTAGCTTCTTGCTCTTCTTTTTTCTTGATTTTCATTGTTGCTTTAATACTCTCAAACAAGTTTCCTTTAGATTTTTTGTCTTCTACGTTCATTTACTTCATTCTAGCTTAAATACCTTTGAAAAATTTTCCTTTACCTTATGTTTCTTGTTCCTTCATTTACTTCATTCTAGCTTCAATACACTCAAACAAGCTCCCTTTTGCTTATTTCTACGTTCTTCATTTCCTTCTAGCTTCTTTCTCTTCACTGTTGATTTCTTTCTTTCTAGCTTCAAAACATTTTAATCAATCTTCTTTTGGCTTCTATTCTTTCTACTTGGTTTCCTTCATTCTAGCTTCAATACATGCTTCCTTCAGATTCTTTCCTCTGTTCCTGATTTCCATTCGAGATTCAAAATATTTTAAACAACCTTCTTTTAGATTCTTTCTCTTCTTTTTGATTGATCTCATTCTTTTAATACTCTCAAATATGCTTCGTTTAGCTTATTTCTCTTCTACGGTCTTTCTTTTCTACATTCATTTAATTCATTCTCGCTTAAATACCTTTGAAAAAGCTTCCGTTACCTTGTTTCTTGTTCCTTCTTCCTTTACTTCATTCTAGCTTCAATAGACTCAAACAAGCTTACTTTTGCTTATTTCTCTTCTACGTTCTTTATACCTAGCTTCAAAACACTCAAAGGTTTCCTTTAGCATCTCTCTCCTTTCTTGACTTCCTTTATTCTAGATCCTACTCAAAGCTTCCTTTAGCTTCTTCTCTTCATTGTTGATTTCCTTCATTCTAGCTTCAAAACATTTTAATCAAGCTTGTTTCTATTCTTTTTTCTTGATTTCCTTCATTGTAGCTTCAAAAGACAAACATGCTTCCTTTAGCTTTTCTCTTCTACGTTCTTCACTTCCTTCCTTCTAGCCTCAGTACACTCAAGCAAGTTTTCTTTATATTCTTTCTTTTCTACGTCCATTTACTTCATTCTAGCTTAAATAGCTTTGAAACAAGCTTCCTTTAGGTTGTGTTTCTTGTTCCTTCTTCATTCTAGCATCAATTCATTGAAACATATTTCCATCATCTCTCTTCGTTCTTGATTTCCCTCATTCTAGCTTCAAAACTTTTTAAACCTTTCTTGCTCTTCTTTTTTCTTGACTTCATTGTGGCTTTAATACTCTCAAACGTTTCCTTTAGATTCTTTCTCTTCTACGTTCATTTACTTCATTCTAGCTTAAATACCTTTGAAAAAGCTTCCTTTACCGTATTTTTCTTGTTCCTTCTTCATTTACTTCGTTCTAGCTTCAATACACTCAAACAAGCATCCTTTTGCTTATTTCTCTTTTACGTTCTTCATTTACTTCCTTCTAGAGTCTTTCTCCTCTTCATTGTTGATTTCCTTCATTTTAGCTTCAGAACATTTTAATAAATCTTCTTTTAGCTTTTCTAGTCTTTTTACTTGGTTTCCTTCGTTCGCTTCAATACACTCAAACATGCTTCCTTTAGATTTATTCCTCTTTGTTCCTAATTTCCTTCATTCTAGATTCAAACATTTTAAACAAGCTTCTTTTAGCTTCTTTTTTCTTGATTGATTTCATTCTTTTAATACTCTCAAACAAGCTTCCTTTAACTTTTTCTACGTTCTTCATTTACTTCGTTCTAGCTTAAATAACTTTGAAACAAGCTTCCTTTAGCTTCTTGTTCCTTCTTCATTTACTTCATTCTAGCTTCAATTCACTCAAATAAGCTTCCTTTAGCTTATTACTTTTATGTTCATTTACTTCCTTCTAGCTTCAATACTCTCAAACGAGCTTCCTTTAGCTTCTTTCTCTTATACGTTCTTCATTTACTTCATTCTAGCTTAAATACCTTTGAAACATGCTTCAAGGGACGTGGTGGCAAGAAGGGATGTGGTGGCGCTGTGGGCTAAACCGCAGAAGCCTGTGCTTGCAGGGTTATTAGCTTATGTTGCTAATTCCTTTTTCATTTATTTATTTATTTATTGGACTTATATACCGCCCCATAGCGCTAGAAGCACTCCCCAGGCTGTTTACAATTTAATTATAAAGGAAGCTGGGTACTCATTTTACCGACCACGGAATGATAGCTGAGTCAACCTTGAGCGGGCTCCCTGGGATTTGAACCCGAGGTCGTGAGCGCAGTTTTAGCTGCAGTACAGCGTTTTCACCACTGCGCCACGAGGCTCTTCAAGCTATGTTTTCATTTACTTCATTCTAGCTTCAATTCACTCCAACCAGCTTCCTTTAGCATATTTCTCATACACGTCCTTCATTTACTTCCTTCTAGCTTTAATACACTCAAACACGTTTCCTTTAGAGTCTCTCTCTTCATTCTTGATTTCCTTCATTCTAGCTTCAATTCACTCAAACAAGCTTCCTTTAGCTTATTTCTGCTATTCGTTGTTGAATTCCTTCATTCTAGCATCAAAACATTTTAAAAAATATTCTTTTAGCTTCTTTCCCTTTTTTTCCTTGATTGTCTTCATTCTGGCTTTAATACTCTCAAACAAGCATCCTTTAGAATTTTTCTCCTATATGTTCTTCCTTTACTTCATTCTAGCTTAAATACCTCTGAAACAATCTTATGTTTCTTGTTCCTTCTTCAATTAATTCATTCTAGCTTCAATACACTCAAGCTTCCTTTAGGTTATTTCTCTTCTACGTTCTTCATTTACTTCCTTCTAGCTTCAATACACTCAAACTTCCTTTAGCTTCTCTCTTCGTTCTTGATTTCCTTCATTCTAGCTTTTTTTCATTCTAGCATTTTAAACGTTTCTTTTAGCTTTTCTCTTTTCTCTTGAGTGACTTCATTCTGGCTTTAATACTCTCAAACAAGCTTCCTTTATCATCTTTCTCTTACACGTTCTTCGTTTACTTCATTCTAGCTTAAATAACTTTGAAAAGCTTCTTTTAGCGTATGTTTCTTGTTTATTTACCTTTCTAGCTTCAACTCACTCAAACGTGTTTCCTTTAGCTTCTCTCTCTTCGTTCTTGATTTCCTTCATTCTAGTTAAAAACATTTTAAACAACATTCTTTTAGCTTCTTTCTCTTCTTTTTTCTTGATTGACCATTCTGGCTGTAATACTCTCAAACAAGCTTCGTTTAGCTTCTTTCTCTTCTATGTTCATTTACTTCATTCCAGCTTAAATAACTGAAAAAGCTTCCTTTAGCTTCTTCTTCAGTTACGTCCTTCTAGCTTTAATACACTCAAACACGTTTGCTTTAGCACCTCGTTCTTCGTTCTTGATTTCCTTCATTCTAGCATCAATACACTCAAACACGCTTCCTTTAGCTTATTTCTCTTCTACGTTCCTTATTTAATTCCATCTAGTTTCCACACACTCAAACAAGTGTCCTTTAGCTTCTCTCTCTTCTTTCTTATCTTCCTTCTAGCTTCAAAACATTTTAAACAACCTTTTTTTAGCTTCTTTCTCTTCTTTTTTCTTGATTGAATTCATTCTGGCTTTAATACTCTCAAACAAGCTTCCTTTTTCATCTTTCTCTTACTCGTTCTTCATTTACTTCGTTCTAGCTTATATACCATTGAAACAAGCTTCCTTTAGCATATTTCTTTTTCCTTCTTCATTTACTTTATACTAGCTTCAATACTCTCAAAAAAGTTTCCTTTAGCTTCTTACTCCTCGTTCTTGGTTTCCTTCATTCTAGCTTCAAAACATTCTAAACAATATTCTTTCAGCTTCTTTTTCTTCTATATTCTTGATTGACTTCATTCTGGCTTTAATACTCTCAAACAAGCTTTCTTTTTCATCTTTTTCTTCATTTAAATTCTAGGTTAAATACCTTTGAAACAACCTTCCTTTAGCTTATGTTTCTTGTTCCTTTTTCATTTACTTCTATCTTTAATTCACTCAAACAAGTTTCTTTTAGCTTTTCTCTTCGTTCTTGATTTCCTTCATTCTAGCTTCAAAACATTTTAAACAAGTTTCTTTTAGATTCTTTTCTTTTTTCTTGATTGATTTCATTCTGGTTATATATACAAGCTTCCTTTAGCTTCTTTCTCTTCTACGTTCGTCTTTCAGTTCATTCTAGCTTTGAATCAAGCTTCCTTTAGCTTATATTTCTTGTTCCTCCTTCATTTCCTTCATTCGAGATTCAATACGCTCAAACAAGCTTCCTTTAGCTTTCTTCTTGATTTCCTTCATTCTACAAAACATTTTAAACAAGATTTAGCTTTTTCTTTTTTCTTGATTGACCATTCTGGTCATAATTCAAACAAGCTTCTTTTAGCTTCTTTCTCTTCCATGTTCATTTACTTCATTCTTGCTTAAATAACTTTGAAAAAGCTTCCTTTAGCTTGTTCCTTCTTCATTTACTTCATTCTAGCTTCAATACACTCAAACAAGCTTCCTTTAGCTTATGTCTTCTACGTTCTTCATTTACTTCCTTCTAGCTTCAGTACACTCAAATAAATTTCCTTTACCTTCTCTCTCATCGTTCTTGATTTCCTTCATTCTAGCTTCAGCACTCAAACAAGCTTCCTTTAGCTTCTTTCTCCTCATCGTTCTTGATTTCCTTCATTCTAGCTTCAAAACATTTTAAAGAAGCTTCCTAGCTTCTTTCTCGTCTACGTTCGTCCTTCACTTCATTCTAGCTTAAATACCATTGAAACAATCTTCCATTAGCTTATATTTCTAGTTACTTCTTCATTTACTTCATTCTAGCTTCAAGACATACAAGCTTCCTTTAGATCATTTATCTACGTTCTTCATTTACTTCTAGCTTCAATACACTCAAACAAGTTTCCTTTAGCTTTTCTCCTCCTTGATTTCCTTCATTCTAGCTTTTTTTTCATTCTAGCATTTTAAAAAAGTTTCTTTTAGCTTTTTTCTCCTTTTTTTTCTTGATTGTCCATTCTGGCTTTAATATTCTCAAACAAGCTTCCTTTAGCATCTTTCTCATACATTCTTCATTTACTTCATTCTAGCTGAAATACCTTTGAAACAAGCTTCTTTTAGCTTATGTTTCTTGTTCCTTCTTTATTTACCTTTCTAGCTTCAACTCACTCAAACGTGTTTCCTTTAGCTTCTCTCTCTTCGTTCTTGATTTCCTTCATTCTAGCTTAAAAATATTTTAAACAACATTCTTTTAGCTTCTTTCTCTTCTTTTTTCTTGATTGACTTCATTCTGGCTATAATACTCTCAAACAAGCTTCCTTTAGCTTCTTTCTCTTCTATGTTCATTTACTTCATTCCAGCTTAAATAACTGAAAAAGGTTCCTTTAGCTTGCTCCTTCTTCAGTTACTTCCTTCTAGCTTCAATACACTCAAACATGTTTCCTTTAGCATCTCGTTCTTCGTTCTTGATTTCCCTCATTCTAGCTTCAAAACATTTTATACAAGCTTCTTTTAGCTTTCTCTTCTTTTTTCTTGATTGACTTCATTCTGGCTTTAATACTCTCAAACAAGCTTCCTTTAGCTTCTTTTTCTACGTTCTTCCTTCACCATTCTAGCTTCAATACCTTTGAAAAAGCTTCCTCTAGCTTATATTTCTTGTTCCTTCTTCATTTCCTTCATTCTAACTTCAAAACATTTTAAAAAATATTCTTTTAGCTTCTTTCTATTGTTTTTTATTTCCTTCATTGTAGCTTCAATACACTGAAACAAGGTTCCTTTAGCTTATTTCTCTTCTACGTTCATTTACTTCCTTCTAGCTAACACTCAAACATGTTTCCTTTAGCTTCTCTCTCTTCCATCTTGATTTCCTTCATTCTAGCTTCAAAACCTTTTAAACGTTTCTTTTAGCTTCTTTCTCTTCTTTTTTCTTGATTGACTTAATTCTGGCTTCAATACACTCAAACAAGTTTTCTTTAGCTTCTCTCTCTTCGTTCTTGATTTCCTTCATTCTAGCTTCAATACACTCACAATTTTCCTTTAGCTTCTTTCTCCTCTTTGTTCTTCATTTCCTTCATTCTAGCTTCAAAACATTTTATACAACGTTCTTTAAGCTTCTTTCTCTTCTTTTTTTTAATTGACTTCATTCTGGTTTTAAAACTCTCAAACAAGCTTCCTTTAGCTTCTTTCTCTTCAATGTTCATTCACTTCATTCTACCTTAAATAACTTTGAAAAAGCTTCCCTTAACTTGTTCCTTCTTCAATTACTTCATTCTAGCTTCAATACACTCAAACAAGCTTCCTTTAGCTTTTCTCCTCATCGTTCTTGATTTCCTTCATTCCAGCTTCAAAACATTTGAAACAAGGTTCTTTTAGCTTCTTTCTCTTCTTTTTTCTTTATTTACTTCCTTCTAGCATCAATACACTCAAACAAGCTTCCTTTAGCTTCTTTCCCTTCTACGTTCTTCCTTCACTTCATTCTAGCTTAAATACCATTGAAACAAACTTCCATTAGCTGATATTACTTGTTCCTTCTTCATTTACTTCATTCTAGCTTCAATACACTCAAAAAAGTTTCCTTTAGATTATTTCTCTTCTATGTTCTTCATTTACTTCCTTCTAGCTTCATTACACTCAAACAAGCTTCCTTTAGATTTTTTCTCCTCTTCATTGTTGATTTTCTTCATTTCATCTTCAAAACATTTTAATCAATATTCTTTTAGATTCTTTCTCTTTTTATTCTTAATTTACTTCATTTTAGCTTAAAAACCTTTGAAACAAGCTTCCTTTAGCTTATGTTTCTTGTTTCGTCTTCATTTATTTCATTCTAGCTTAAATACACTCAAACAAGCTTCCTTTAGATTCTTTATCTTCTTTCTGGATTTCATTCATTCTAGCTTCAGTACATTCAAAAAAGGTTCCAAAGCTTCCCTCTCATATTTTCTTGATTACCTTCATTCTAGGTCCAATTACAATGAAACATTCTTCTTTACTTCATAATTGTGGAAGAAAGAATGAAAGAAGGAGAAAAAAGGAAGGAAGGAAGAAAGGAATGAAGAAAGAAAGGAAAAGGGAAAGAAAGAGAAAAAAAGGAAGGAATGAAGAAAGAAAGATGGAAAGAAGAGAATGAAGGAAGGAAAGAAAGAGGAAGGAAGAAGGAAAGGAAGGATGGAAGGAAGGAAGGAAGAGAAGTAAAGGTAGAAAGAAAAAAAGGAACGAAGGAATTATGGAAGGAAGAGATAGAAGGAAAGGTGTAAGGAAAGAAAGGATCGAAAGAAGAAAGAAAGAAAGGAAGGAAGTAAAGAAGGAAAAGAAGGAAAGAAATTAAGAAAGAAAGGAAAAAAAGAAGAAAGGAAGAAAGAAAAAATGAAACAAGTTAGGAAGGAATGAAAGAAAGAAAGATCGAAAGAAAGCGAGAAAGAAGGAAAGAAGTAAAGGAAGGAAGAAAGAAAGAAAGAAAGAAAAAAATAAAGAAAGAAAAAAGAAAGGAAGTAAGATAGATGATAAGAATAAAGGACGACGGAAGGGAGGAAGGGAGGAAGAAAGAACAAAGGAATGTAGGGAAGGAAGGAAGGAGGGAAGGAAGGAAGGAAGAAGTAAAAAGAAGAAAGGAGGGATGAAAGAAGGGAAGAAAGAAAGATTGAAGGAAAGAAAATAGAAAGAGAAAGAGAAAAGAAAGAGAAAGAAAAAAGAAAGAAAGGAATAAAGAAAGAAGAAAGGAAAGATAAAAAGAAAGAAAGAAAGGATGGAGGGAAGGAAGGAAGGAAGGATGAAGGAAACAAAGGAAGGAAGAGGAAATGAAAGGAAGGAAGGAAGCAAGGATGGAAGGAAGAAGAAAAAAGGAAGGAAGGAAGGAAGGAAGGAAGTGAGGAAGGAATGAAGAAGGAAGGAAAGAAAGACAGAATGAAGGAATGTAGGAAAGAAGAATAGGAGGGAAGGTAGATGGAAAAAACAAAGAAAGAAACAGAAAGAAAGGAAGGAAGAGAGAGAAAGAATGAATGAATGAAAGATGAAAGAAAGAAAGGACGGAAGGAAGAAGGATAGAAAGAAAGAATGAAAGAAATGAAGTAAGAAAGAAAGAATGAATGAATGAAAGAAAGAATGGGAGGAAGGAAGAAGAAAATTTGGTAGGAAAGAAAGAAAGAAAGAGAAAGAAAGAAAGAAAGAAGAAAGGAGGAAAGAAAGAAAGAAAGAAAGAAAGAAAGGAAGGAAGGAAGGAAGGAAGGAAGAGAAAGGAAGGAAGGAAGGAAGGAAGAAGGAAAGAATGGGAGGAAGGAAAGAAGGAAGGAAGGAAGGAAGGAAGGAAGGAAGGAAGGAAGGAAGGAAGGAAGGAAGGAAGGAAGGAAGGAAGGAAGGAAGGAAGAAATAAGGAAAGAAGGAAAGAAAGAAAGAAGGAAAGAAACAAAGAAAGAAGGAAGGAGAGAAGGAAAGAAAGAAAGAAAGAAAGAAGGAAAGGAGGAAGGAAAGAAGGAAAGAAAGAAAGAAGGAAAGAAAGAAGGAAAGAAGGAAGGAAAGAAAGAAGGAAAAGAGGAAACAAAGAACTAATGAAAGAAAGAAGGAAAGAAAGAAAGAAGGAAGGAAAGAAAGAAAGAAAGAAAGAACGAGGGAAGGAAGGAAAGAAAGAAGGAAAGAAAGAAGGAAAGAAGGAAAGAAAGAAAGAAAGAAGGAAAGGAGGAAAGAAAGAAGGAAGGAAAGAAAGAAGGAAAGAAAGAAAGAAGGAAGGAAAGAAAGAAAGAAAGAAGGAAAGAAAGAAAGAAAGAAGGAGGGAAAGAAAGAAAGAAAGAAACAAGGAAAGAAAGAAAGAAAGAAAGAAGGAATGAAAGAAAGAAGGAAAGAAAGAAGGAAAGAAGGAAAGAAAGAAAAAAGAAGTAAAGAAAGAAAGAAGTAAAGAAAGAAAGAAGGAAAAGAAGGAAAGAAAGAAAGAAAGAAAGAAAGAAAGAAAGAAGGAAAGACCGAAAGAAAGATAGAAGAAGGAAAGAAAGAAAGAAAGAAAGATAGATAGAAAGAAGAAAGAAAGAAGGAAAGAAAGAAAGAAAGAAGGAAAAAAGAAGGAAAGAAAGAAGGAAAGAAGGAAGGAAAGAAGGAAAGAAGGAAAGAAAGAAAGAAAGAAGGAAAGAAAGAAAGAAGAAAGAAGGAAAGAAGGAAAGAAGGAAAGAAAGAAAGAAGAAAGGAGGAAAGAAAGAAGGAATGAAAGAAAGAAGGAAAGAAAGAAGAAGGAAGGAATGAAAGAAAGAAGGAAAGAAAGAAAGAAGGAAGGAAAGAAAGAAAGAAGGAAAGAAAGAAAGAAAGAAAGAAGTAAGGAGGGAGAGAAAGAAAGAATGAAGAAGGAAAGAAAGAAAGAAAGAAAGAAAGAAAGAAAGAAGGAAAGAAAGAAAGAAAGAAAGAAGGAATGAAAGAAAGAAGGAAAGAAATAAGGAAAGAAAGAAGGAATGAAAGAAGGAAAGAAATAAGGAAAGAAGAACGAAGGAAAGAAAGAAAGAAGGAAAGAAAGAAGGAATGAAAGAAAGAAGGAAAGAAAGAAGGAAAGGAAGAACGAAGGAAAGAAAGAAAGAAGGAATGAAGAAGAAAGAAAGAAATGAAGAGAGAAAGAAAGAAAGAAAGAAGGAAGGAAAGAAAGAAAGGCAGAAAGAAAGAAAGAAAGAAAAAAAGGAAAGAAAGAAAGAAGGAAAGAAAGGAAGAAAGAAAGAAAGGAAGGAAGAAAGAAAGAAAGAAAGAAAGAAAGAAAGAAAGAAAGAAAGAAAGGAAGGAAGGAAGAAAGAAAGAAAGGAAGAAGAAAGAAGGAAGGAAAGAAAGAAAGAAAGAAAGAAGGAAAGAAAGAAGGAAGGAAAGAAGGAAAGAAAGAAAGAAAGAAAGAAAGAAAGAAAAGAAGGAAAAAAAAGGAATGAAAGAAGGAAAGAAATAAGGAAAGGAAGAACGAAGTAAAGAAAGAAAGAAGGAAAGAAAGAAGGAATGAAAGAAAGAAGGAAAGAAAGAAGGAAAGGAAGAACGAAGGAAAGAAAGAAAGAAGGAAAGAAAGAAAGAAATGAAGAGAGAAAGAAAGAAAGAAGAAGGAAAGAAAGAAAGAAAGAGAAAGAAAGAAAGAAAGAAAGAAAGAAAGAAAGAAAGAAAGAAGAAAGAAAAAAAGAAAGAAAGAAAGAAAGAAGGAAGGAAAGAAAGAAAGAAAGAAAGAAAGGAAGGAAGGAAGAAAGAAAGAAAGAAAGAAAGGAAGGAAGGAAGAAAGAAAGAAAGAAAGAAGAAGGAAGGAAAGAAGGAAAGAAAGAAAGAAAGAAAGAAAGAAGGAAAAAAAAGAAAGAAAGAAAGAAAGTAAGAAGAAAAGAAAGAAGGAAAGAAAGAAAGAAAGAAAGAAAGAAGGAAAGAAAGAAGGAAAGAAAGAAAGAAGGAAAGAAAGAAGGAATGAAAAAGGAAAGAAATAAGGAAAGGAAGAACGAAGGAAAGAAAGAAAGAAGGAAAGAAAGAAGGAATGAAAGAAGAAGGAAAGAAAGAAGGAAGGAAGAACAAAGGAAAGAAAGAAAGAAGGAAAGAAAGAAAGAAAGAAAGAATTGAAGAGAGAAAGAAAGAAGGAAAGAAAGAAAGAAAGACAGAAAGAAAGAAAGAAAGAAAAAAGGAAAGAAAGAAAGAAGGAAAGAAAGAAAGAAAGAAAGAAAGAAAGAAAGAAAGAAAGGAAGGAAGAAAGAAAGAAGAAAGAAAGAAAGAAGAAAAGAAAGAAGGAAAGAAAGAAAGAAAGTAAGAAGAAAAGAAAGAAGGAAAGAAAGAAAGAAGGAAAGAAAGAAGGAAAGAAAGAAGGAAAGAAAGAAAGAAAGAAAGAAAGAAAGAAGGAAAGAAGGAAAGAAAGAAAAAAGAAGGAAAGAAAGAAAGAAAGAGAGAAAAAAAGGAAAGAAGGAAAGAAAGAAAGAAAGAAAGGAAGTAAGAAAGAAAGAAGGAAAGAAAAAAAAGAAAGAAAGAAGAAAGAAAGAAAGAAGGAATGGAAAAAAGGAAAGAAAGAAAGAAGGAAAGAAAGAAAGAAGGAAAGGAGGAAAGAAAGAAGGAATGAAGAAAGAAAGAAGGAGAGAAAGAAGCAGGAAGTAAAAAAGAAAGAAAGAAGGAAAGAAAGAAGGAAAGAAGGAAAGAAAGAAGGAAAAGACGGAAAGAAGAAAGAAGGAAAGAAAGAAAGAAAGAAGGAAAGAAAGAAAGAAGGAAGGAAGAAAGAAAGAAAGAAAGAAAGAAAGAAGGAAAGAAAGAAATAAGAAAGAAAGACAGAATGAAAGAAGGAAAGAAAGAAAGAAAGGAGGAAAGAAGGAAAGAAAGAAAAAACAAGGAAAGAAAGAAAGAGAGAGAGAGAAAAAGGAAAGAAGGAAAGAAAGAAGGAAAGAAAGAAAGAAAGAAAGAAAGGAAGAAAGAAAGAAAGAAAGAAGGAAAGACAGAAGGAAAGAAGGAAAGAAGGAAAGAAAGAAGGAAAGAAAGAAAGGAAGAAAGAAAGAAAAGAAAGAAAGAAGGAAGAAAGAAAGAAGGAAAGAAAGAAGGAAATAAAGAAAGAAGGAAAGAAAAAAGGAAGGAAAGAAAGAAAGTAAGAAGAAAAGAAGGAAAGAAAGAAAGAAGGAA
>NW_027589971.1:375000-383175 GCF_051106095.1 Pogona vitticeps
AGGAAACAAAGAAGGAAAGAAAGAAGGAAAGAAAGAAAGAAACAAAGAGAGAAAAAAGGAAGAAAAAAAGAAAGAAGGAAAAAAGGAAAGAAAGAAAGAAGGAAAAGAAAGAAAGAAAAGAAGGAAAGGAGGAGAGAAAGAAGGAAAGAAAGAAAGAAGGAAGGAAAGAAAGAAAGAAAGAAGGAAAGAAGGAAGGAAAGAAGGAAAGAAAGAAGGAAAGAAAGAAAGAAAGAAGGAAGGAAGGAAAGAAAGAAAGAAAGAAAGAAAGAAAGAAAGAAAGAAAGAAAGTTGGAAAGAAAGAAGGAAAGAAAGAAAGATGGAAAGAAAGAAGGAAGGAAGGAAAGAAAGAAAGAAGGAAAGAAAGAAAGAAAGAAAGAAAGAATGAAGGAAAGAAAGAAGAAGGAAAGAAAGAAGGAAAGAAAGAGGGGAAAGAAAGAAAGAAAGAAAGAATGAAGGAAAGAAAGAAAGAAGGAAAGAAAGAATTAAGAAAGAAAGAAGGAAATATAGATACAAAGAGAGAAAGAAAGAAAGAAGGAAGGAAAGAAAGAAGGAAAGAAAGAAAAAAGAAAGAAAAGAAAGAAAGAAGAAGGAATGGAAAAAAGGAAAGAAGAAAGAAGGAAAGAAAGAAAGAAGGAAAGGAGGAAAGAAAGAAGGAATGAAAGAAAGAAGGAGAGAAAGAAAGCAGGAAGTAAAGAAAGAAAGAAAGAAGGAAAGAAAGAAGGAAAGACAGAAAGAAAGAAAGAAGGAAAGAAATAAAGAAAGAAAGAAAGAAGGAAAGAAAGAAATAAGGAAAGAAAGACAGAATGAAAGAAGGAAAGAAAGAAAGAAAGGAGGAAAGGAAGGAAAGAAAGAAAAAAGAAGGAAAGAAAGAAAGAAAGAAAGAAGGAAAGAAAGAAGGAAGGAAAGAAAGAAAGAAAGAAAGAAAGAAGGAAAGAAAGAAGGAAAGAAAGAAAGAAAGAAAGAAAGAAAGAAAGAATGAAGGAAAGAAAGAAAGAAGGAAGGAAAGAAAGAAAGAAGGAAAGAAGGAAAGAAGGAAAGAAAGAATTAAGAAAGAAGGAAATAAAGAAACAAAGAGAGAAAGAAAGAAAGAAGGAAAGAAGGAAAGAAAGAAGGAAAGACGGAAAGAAAGAAAGAAGGAAAGAAAGAAAGAAAGAAAGAAGGAAAGAAAGAAAGAAGGAAAGGAGGAAAGAAAGAAGGAATGAAAGAAAGAAGGAAAGAAAGAAAGCAGGAAGGAAAGAAAGAAAGAAAGAAGGAAAGAAAGAATGAAAGAAGGAAAGAAGGAAAGAAGGAAAGAAAGAAGGAAAGAAAGAAGGAGAGACAGAAAGAAAGAAGGAAAGAAAGAAGGAAAGAAGGAAAGTAAGAAGGAAGGAAAGAAATAAAGAAAGAAGGAAAGAAAGAAAGAGAGAAAGAAAAGAAGGAAGGAAAGAAAGAAGGAAAGGAAGAAAGAATGAAGGAAAGAAAGAAAGAAGGAAGGAAAGAAAGAATTAAGAAAGAAAGAAAGAGGAAATAAAGAAAGAAAGAAGAAGGAAAGAAAAAAGGAAAGAAAGAAAGAAAGAAAGAAGGAAAGAAAGAAAGAAGGAAAGGAGGAAAGAAAGAAGGAAGGAAAGAAAGAAGGAAAGAAAGAAAGCAGGAAGGAAAGAAGGAAAGAAGGAAAGAAAGAAGGAAAGAAAGAAGGAGAGACAGAAAGAAAGAAGGAAAGAAAGAAGGAAAGAAGGAAAGTAAGAAGGAAGGAAGAAATAAAGAAAGAAGGAAAGAAAGAAAGAAAGAAGGAAAGAAAGACAGAACGAAAGAAGGAAAGAAAAAAGAATGAAAGGAGGAAAGAAGGAAAGAAAAAAAAGAAGGAAAGAAAGAAAGAAGGAAAGAAAGAAAGAAAGAAAAGAATGAAAGAAAGAAGGAAAGAAAGAAAGAAAGAAAGAAGGAAAGAAGGAAAGAAAAAAATAGGTAAAGAAAGAAAGAAGGAAGGAAGGAAAGAAAGAAGAAAAAAAGAGAGAAAGAAGGAAGGAAGGAAAGAAAGAAAGAATGAAAGAAAGAAAGAAAGAAAGAAAGAAAGAAAGAAAGAAAGAAAGAAAGAAAGAAAGAAAAAAAGAGAGAAAGAAGGAAGGAAGGAAAGAAAGAAAGAATGAAAGAAAGAAAGAAAGAAAGAAAGAAAGAAGGAAGGAAGAAAGGAAAGAAAGAAGGAAAGAAAGAAAGAAAGAAAGAAAGAAAGAAAGAAGGAAAGAAAGAAAGAAAGAAGGAAAAAAAGACAGAATGAAAGAAGGAAAGAAAGAAAGAAAGGAGGAAGGAAGGAAAGAAAGAAAAAAGAAGGAAAGAGAAAAAAGGAAAGAAAGAAAGAAAGAATGAAAGAAAGAAGGAAAGAAAGAAAGAAAGAAAGAAAGAAAAAAAGGAAAGAAAGAAAGAAGGAAAGAAAGAAAGAAAGAAAGAAAGAAAGAAAGAAGGAAAGAAAAAAGGAAGGAAAGAAAGAATGTAAGAAGAAAAGAAAGAAGGAAAGAAAGAAAGAAGGAAAGAAAGAAGGAAAGAAAGAAGGAAAGAAAGAAAGAAAGAAGGAAAGAGGGAAAGAAAGAAAAAAAGAAGTGAAAAAGAAAGAAAGAAGGAAAGAAAGAAAGAAAGAAAGAAAGAAAAAAAAGAAAGAAAGAAGGAAAGAAAGAAAGAAGGAAAGAAAGAAGGAAAGAAAGAAGGAAAGAAAGAAAGAAAGAAAGAAAGAAAAAAGGAAGAAAAAAAGAAAGAAGGAAAAAAAGGAAAGAAAGAAAGAAAGAAAGAAAGAAAGAAAGAAGTTGGAAAGAAAGAAGGAAAGAAAGAAAGAAGGAAAGAAAGAAGGAAAGAAAGAAGGAAAGAAAGAAGGAAGGAAGGAAAGAAAGAAAGAAGGAAAGAAAGAAGGAAAGAAAGAAGGAGAGAAAGAAAGAAAGAAGGAAAGAAAGAAAGAAAGAAAGAAGGAAAGAAAGAAAGAAAGAAAGAAGGAAAGAAAAAAAAGAATGAAAGGAGGAAAGAAGGAAAGAAAAAAAAGAAGGAAAGAAAGAAAGAAGGAAAGAAAGAAAGAAAGAATGAAAGAAAGAAGGAAAGAAAGAAAGAAAGAAAGAAAGAAGGAAAGAAGGAAAGAAAGAAAAAAATAGGTAAAGAAAGAAAGAAGGAAGGAAGGAAAGAAAGAAGAAAAAAAAGAGAGAAGGAAGGAAGGAAGGAAAGAAAGAAAGAATGAAAGAAAGAAAGAAAGAAAGAAAGAAAGAAAGAAGGAAGGAAGAAAGGAAAGAAAGAAGGAAAGAAAGAAAGATATAAAGAAAGAAAGAAAGAAGGAAAGAAAGAAAGAAAGAAGGAAAAAAAGACAGAATGAAAGAAGGAAAGAAAGAAAGAAAGAAAGGAGGAAAGAAGGAAAGAAAGAAAAAAGAAGGAAAGAGAAAGAAGGAAAGAAAGAAAGAAAGAATGAAAGAAAGAAGGAAAGAAAGAAAGAAAGAAAAAAGGAAAGAAAGAAAGAAGGAAAGAAAGAAAGAAAGAAAGAAAGAAAGAAGGAAAGAAAAAAGGAAGGAAAGAAAGAAAGTAAGAAGAAAAGAAAGAAGGAAAGAAAGAAAGAAGGAAAGAAAAAAGGAAGGAAGAAAGAAAGTAAGAAAAAAAGAAAGAAGGAAAGAAAGAAAGAAGGAAAGAAAGAAGGAAAGAAAGAAGGAAAGAAAGAAAGAAAGAAGGAAAGAGGGAAAGAAAGAAAAAAAGAAGTGAAAAAGAAAGAAAGAAGGAAAGAAAGAAAGAAAGAAAGAAAGAAAAAAAGAAAGAAAGAAGGAAAGAAAGAAAGAAGGAAACAAAGAAGGAAAGAAAGAAGGAAAGAAAGAAAGAAACAAAGAGAGAAAAAAGGAAGAAAAAAGAAAGAAGGAAAAAAAGGAAAGAAAGAAAGAAGGAAAGAAAGAAAGAAGGAAGGAGGAGAGAAAGAAGGAAAGAAAGAAAGAAGGAAGGAAAGAAAGAAAGAAAGAAGGAAAGAAGGAAGGAAAGAAGGAAAGAAAGAAGGAAAGAAAGAAAGAAGAAGAAGGAAGGAAAGGAAGAAAAGAAAGAAAGAAAGAAAGAAAGAAAGAAAGAAAGAAAGAAAGTTGGAAAGAAAGAAGGAAAGAAAGAAAGAAGGAAAGAAAGAAGGAAGGAAGGAAAGAAAGAAAGAAGGAAAGAAAGAAAGAAAGAAAGAAAGAAAGAAGGAAAGAAAGAAAGAAGGAAAGAAAGAAGGAAAGAAAGAGGGAAAGAAAGAAAGAAAGAAAGGAATGAAGGAAAGAAAGAAAGAAGGAAAGAAAGAATTAAGAAAGAAAGAAGGAAATATAGATACAAAGAGAGAAAGAAAGAAAGAAGGAAGGAAAGAAAGAAGGAAAGAAAGAAAAAAGAAAGAAAGAAAGAAAGAAAGAAGGAATGGAAAAAAGGAAAGAAAGAAAGAAGGAAAGAAAGAAAGAAGGAAACGAGGAAAGAAAGAAGGAATGAAAGAAAGAAGGAGAGAAAGAAAGCAGGAAGTAAAGAAAGAAAGAAAGAAGGAAAGAAAGAAGGAAAGACAGAAAGAAAGAAAGAAGGAAAGAAAGAAAGAAAGAAAGAAAGAAGGAAAGAAAGAAATAAGGAAAGAAAGACAGAATGAAAGAAGGAAAGAAAGAAAGAAAGGAGGAAAGAAGGAAAGAAAGAAAAAAGAAGGAAAGAAAGAAGGAAGGAAAGAAAGAAAGAAAGAAGGAAAGAAGGAAAGAAAAAAAAAGAAAGAAAGAAAGAAAGAAGGAAATAAAAAAGAAGGAAAGAAAGAAAGAAAGAAAGAAGGAAAGAAAGAAGGAAAGAAAGAAAGAAGGAAAGAAGGAAAGAAAGAAGGAAATCAGGAAAGAAAGAAGGAAAAAAGAAAGAAAGAAAGAAAGAAAGAAAGAAGGAAGTAAAGAAAGAAAGATAGAAAGGAAGAAAGAAGGAAGGAAGGAAGGAAAGAAAGAGGAAAGAAAGAAAGGAAGAAAGAAAGAAGAAGAAGGAAAGAAGGAAAGAAAGAAAAAAAGAAGTGAAAAAGAAAGAAAGAAGGAAAGGAAAGAAAGAAAGAAAGAAAGAAAGAAAGAAAGAAAGAAAGAAAAAAAAAGAAAGAAAGAAGGAAAGAAAGAAAGAAGGAAACAAAGAAGGAAAGAAAGAAGGAAAGAAAGAAAGAAAGAAAGAGAGAAAAAAGGAAGAAAAAAAGAAAGAAGGAAAAAAAGGAAAGAAAGAAAGAAGGAAAGAAAGAAAGAAAGAAGGAAAGGAGGAGAGAAAGAAGGAAAGAAAGAAAGAAGGAAGGAAAGAAAGAAAGAAAGAAGGAAAGAAGGAAGGAAAGAAGGAAAGAAAGAAGGAAAGAAAGAAAGAAAGAAGGAAGGAAGGAAAGAAAGAAAGAAAGAAAGAAGAAAGAAAGAAAGAAAGAAAAAAAGAAAGAAAGAAGGAAAGAAAGAAGAGAAGGAAACAAAGAAGGAAAGAAAGAAGGAAAGAAAGAAAGAAACAAAGAGAGAAAAAAGGAAGAAAAAAAGAAAGAAGGAAAAAAAGGAAAGAAAGAAAGAAGGAAAGAAAGAAAGAAAGAAGGAAAGGAGGAGAGAAAGAAGGAAAGAAAGAAAGAAGGAAGGAAAGAAAGAAAGAAAGAAGGAAAGAAGGAAGGAAAGAAGGAAAGAAAGAAGGAAAGAAAGAAAGAAAGAAGGAAGGAAGGAAGGAAAGAAAGAAAGAAAGAAAGAAAGAAAGAAAGAAAGAAAGTAAGTTGGAAAGAAAGAAGGAAAGAAAGAAAGATGGAAAGAAAGAAGGAAGGAAGGAAAGAAAGAAAGAAGGAAAGAAAGAAAAGAAAGAAAGAAGAAAGAAGGAAAGAAAGAAAGAAGGAAAGAAAGAAGGAAAGAAAGAGGGAAAGAAAGAAAGAAAGAAAGAATGAAGGAAAGAAAGAAAGAAGGAAGGAAAGAATTAAGAAAGAAAGAAGGAAATATAGATACAAAGAGAGAAAGAAAGAAAGAAGGAAGGAAAGAAAGAAGGAAAGAAAGAAAAAAGAAAGAAAGAAAGAAAGAAAGAAGGAATGGAAAAAAGGAAAGAAAGAAAGAAGGAAAGAAAGAAAGAAGGAAAGGAGGAAAGAAAGAAGGAATGAAAGAAAGAAGGAGAGAAAGAAAGCAGGAAGTAAAGAAAGAAAGAAAGAAGGAAAGAAAGAAGGAAAGACAGAAAGAAAGAAAGAAGGAAAGAAAGAAAGAAAGAAAGAAAGAAGGAAGAAAGAAATAAGGAAAGAAAGACAGAATGAAAGAAGGAAAGAAAGAAAGAAAGGAGGAAAGAAGGAAAGAAAGAAAAAAGAAGGAAAGAAAGAAAGAAAGAAAGAAGGAAAGAAAGAAGGAAGGAAAGAAAGAAAGAAAGAAGGAAAGAAGGAAAGAAAAAAAAAGAAGTAAAGAAAGAAAGAAGGAAATAAAAAGAAGGAATGAAAGAAAGAAAGAAGGAAAGAAAGAAGGAAAGAAAGAAAGAAGGAAAGAAGGAAAGAAAGAAGGAAAGCAGGAAAGAAAGAAGGAAAAAAGAAAGAAAGAAAGAAAGAAAGAGGAAGTAAAGAAAGAAAGATAGAAAGGAAGAAAGAAGGAAGGAAGGAAGGAAAGAAAGAGGGAAAGAAAGAAAGGAAGAAAGAAAGAAAGAAGGAAAGAAAGAAAGGAAAGAAGGAAGGAAAGAAAGAAAGAAGGAAGGAAAGAAGGAAGGAAAGAAAGAACAAAAGAGGAAAGAAGGAAGGAAAGAAGGAAGGGAAAGAAGGAATGGAAGAAAGTAGGAAGGAAAGAAAGAAAGAAAGAAAGAAGGAAGGAAAGAAAGAAGGAAGAAAGAATGAATGAAGAAAAGAAAGAAAGAACGAAGGAAAGAAAGAAAGAATTAAGAAAGAAAGAAAGAAGGAAATAAAGAAAGAAAGAAAGAAGGAAAGAAAAAAGGAAAGAAAGAAAGAAAGAAGGAAAGAAAGAAAGAAGGAAAGGAGGAAAGAAAGAAGGAATGAAAGAAAGAAGGAAAGAAAGAAAGAAGAAAACAAAGAAGGAAAGAAAGAAGGAAAGAAAGGAAAGAAAGAAAGAGAGAAAAAAGGAAAGAAAAAAGAAGAAGGAAAAAAAGGAAAGAAAGAAAGAAGGAAAGAAAGAAAGAAAGAAAGAAAGAAGGAAAGAAAGAGGGAAAGAAAGAAAGAAAGAAAGAAAGAATGAAGGAAAGAAAGAAGGAAGGAAGGAAAGAAAGAAGAGAAGGAAAGAAGGAAGAAGGAAAGAAAGAATTAAGAAAGAAGGAAATATAGATACAAAGAAAGAAAGAAAGAAAGAAGGAAAGAAGGAAAGAAAGAAGGAAAGACGGAAAGAAAGAAAGAAGGAAAGAAAGAAAGAAAGAAAGAAAGAAAGAAGGAAGAAGAAAGAAGGAAAGGAGGAAAGAAGAAGGAATGAAAGAAAGAAGGAAGAAAGAAAGCAGGAAGGAAAGAAAGAAAGAAAGAAGGAAAGAAAGAATGAAAGAAGGAAAGAAGGGAAAGAAGGGAAAGAAAGAAGGAAAGAAAGAAGGAGAGGACAGAAAGAAAGAAGGAAAGAAAGAAGGAAAGAAGGGAAAGTAAGAAGGAAGGAAAGAAATAAAGAAAGAAGGAAAGAAAGAAAGAAAGAAAGAAAGAAAGAAAGAAAGAAAGAAAGAAAGAAAGAAGGAAGGAAAGAAAGAAGGAAAGGAAGAAAGAATGAAGGAACGAAAGAAAGAAGGAAGAAAGAAAGAAAGAATTAAGAAAGAAAGAAAGAAGGAAATAAAGAAAGAAAGAAAGAAGAAAGAAAAAAAGGGAAAGAAAGAAAGAAAGAAGGAAAGAAAGAAAGAAGGAAAGGAGGAAAGAAAGAAGGAAGGAAAGAAAGAAGGAAAGAAAGAAAGCAGGAAGGAAAGAAGGAAAGAAGGAAAGAAGAAGGAAAGAAGGAGAGAGCAGAAAGAAGGAAGAAAGAAGGAAGAAGAAGGAAGATGGAAGTAAGGAAGGAAAGAAATGAAGAAAGAAGGAAAGAAAGAAAGAAAGAAGGAAAGAAAGACAGAATGAAAGAAGGAAAGAAAAAAAGAATGAAAGGAGGAAAGAAGGAAAGAAAAAAAGAAGGAAAGAAAGAAAGAAGGAAAGAAAGAAGAAAGAATGAAAGAAAGAAGGAAAGAAAGAAGAAGAAATGAAGGAAAGAAGGAAAGAAAGAAAAAAATAGGTAAAGAAAGAAAGAAGGAAGGAAGGAAAGAAGAAAGAAAAAAAGAGAGAGAAAGAAGGAAGGA
>NW_027589973.1:10000-15000 GCF_051106095.1 Pogona vitticeps
TAAAGCAGGAATGAAGTAAAAGAAGAATGAACAAACTAAAGGAAGTTTGTTTGAGTGTAGTAGAGGCTAGAATGAAGGAACTCAAGAATGAATAAGCTAAAGGAATTGTTTAAATGCAATGAAGCAAGAATGAAGGAAATGAAGGATGAACAAGAGAAAAGCTAAAGGAAGTTTGTTTGAGTGTATTGAAGCTAGAATGAAGTAAATTAAAAATGAAAAAGAGGAATTAGCTAAAGGAAGATTGTTTTGAAGCTAGAATGAAAGAATTTAAGAAAAGAAGTTAGTTTGAATGTATTGAAGATAGAATGAAGTGAATGAAATGCACAAACTAAAGGAAGCCTGTTTAAATGTATTGAAGCTAGAATGAAGGAAATCAAGAATGAATAAGCGATAGGAATTGTTTAAAAATAATGAAGCTAGAATAAAGTAAATGAAGGATGAACAAGAGAAAAGCGAAAGGAATCTTGTATGTGTATTGAAGCTTGAATGAAATTAAAAATGAAAAAGAGGAATAAGCTAAAGGAAGATTGTTTTGAATGAAAGAATGTAAGAAGCAGTTTGAATGTATTGAAGATAGAATGAAGTAAATGAAGTGAACAAACTAAAGGAAGCTTTTTTTAAATGCATTGTAGCAATAATGAAGGAAATTGAGAAAGAATAAGAGAATCTAAAGGAAGCTTTGTGAATTGAAGCAAGAATGAACTAGAAAAAGAAATAAGCTAAAGGAAGATTTTTTTGAAGCTAGAATGAAGGTATTAAAGAAGGAAAGGTTAGTTTGGGTGTATTGAAGATAGAATTTAAATGAAATGAACAAATTAAAGGAAGCTTGTTTTTATGTATTGAAGCAATAATGAAGGAAATCGAGAAAGAATAAAAGAAGCTAATGGAAGCTTGCTTGAGTGTAGTAAAGCTGGAATGAAGTAAAAGAAGAAGGAAAAAGCTAAAGGAAGCTTTTTAAAATTTATTGAAGCTAGAATGAAGGAAATCAAATGAAGAAAAAGAAGCTAAAGGAAGCTTGTTTGAATGTAGTATAGAATGAAGGAAATCAAGGTTGAATAAGCTAAAGGAATTGTTTAAAAGTAATGAAGCTAGAATGAACTAAATTAAAAATGAAAAAGGAATAAGCTAAAGGTTGATTTGAAGCTAGAATGGAAGAATTTACGATGTTAGTTTGAATGTATTGAAGACATAATGAACTAAATGAAATGAACAAAGGAAGCTTGTTTAAATGTATTGAAGCAATAATGAAGGAAACGAAGGAAGAACGAGAAAAGCTAAAGGAAGTTTGTTTGAGTGTATTGAAGCTAGAATGAAGTAAATTAAAAATGAAAAAGAGGAATAAGCTAAAGGAAGATTTTGGGTGTAGTAAAAATGGAATGAAGTAGAAGAATGAACAAGCTAAAGGAAGATTGTTTGAATGTAGAAGCAAAAATGAAAGAAATCGAGAAATAAGAGAAAGAATCTAAAGGAAGCTTGTTTGTGTAGTAAAGCTAGAATGTAGGAAATCAAGAATGAATGAGCTAAAGGAATTGATTAAATATAATGAAGCTAGAATAAAGTAAATGGAGGAACAAGAGAAAAGGTAAAATATCATTTTATGAGATTATTGAATCTAGAATGAAGTAAATGAAAAATGAAAAAGAGGAATAAGCTAAAGGAAGATTGTTTTGAAGCCAGAATGAAAGAATTTAAGAAAAAAAGGTTAGTTTGAATGTATTGAAATGAAATGAACAAAGGAAGCTTGTTTAAATGTATTGAAGCTATAATAAGGAACTCGAGAAAGAATAAGAGAAGATAAAGGAAGCTTGTTTGAGTGTAGTTAAAGTGGAATGAAGTAAAAGAATGAACAAGCTAAAGGAAGCTTGTTTAATGTATTGAAGCTAGAATGAAGGAAATCAAGGAAAGAAGCTAAGGAAGCTTGTTTGAGTGAAGTAAAGCTGGAAAGAAGGAATTCAAGTATGAATGAGCTAAAGGAATTGATTAAATATAATGAAGCTAGAATAAAGTAAATGAAGGAGGAACAAGAGAAAAGGTAAAATATCATTTTATGAGATTATTGAATCTAGAATGAAGTAAATGAAAAATGAAAAAGAGGAATAAGCTAAAGGAAGCTTGTTTTGAAGCTAGAATGAAAGAATTGAAGGAGAAATTAGCTTGAGTGTATTGAAGATAGAATGAAGTAAATGAAATGAACAAACTAAAGGAAGCTTGTTTAAATGTATTGAAGTTAGAATGAGGGAAAACAAGAAATAGGAGAAAAGCTAAGTGAAGCTTGTTGGAATGAAGTAAGAAGAATGAAGCTAATGGAATTTTTTTGAAGCTAGAATGAAGGAAAAGAAAAGATTTAATTTGTTTCTTGGATAGAAGTAAATGAAATGAACAAACTAACCTTGTTTAAATATACTGAAGCAACAAAGAAGAAACTGAGAAAGTAAGAGAAGGATGCTAATATTTGTGTAGTAAAGGTGGAATGAATTAAATGAATAAATAACCTAAACGAATCGTTTAAATATATTGAAGCTACAATGAGGGACATCAAAAGAAGAGAAAGACAATAGGAAGCTTTTTCGAGTGTATTGAAGCTACAACGAAGTAAATGAAGAACAAGATAAAGAAGCTAAAGGAACCGTTTAAATGTTTTGAAGTAAGATTGAAGGAAAGATAGAGAAAAAAAGGAAGCTTATTTGAGCGTTTTGTTTTTTTAATGAAGAATGATCAAGAGGAATACGTTAATTAATGCTTGTTTAAACGTACTGAAACTAGAATGATGATCAATAACAAAGAAGCTATAGGGAGCTTGTGTATTAAAGCAACAGTCAATCAAGAAAATTAATTTCCTTAATTTCTTTTAATACATTTAAACAGCTTCCCTTTTTATTTCATTCTAGAATAAATATATTCAAAAAAGCTTTCTTCAGCTTCTTTGTTTTTCTTCACTCTAGCATTTATACTATTAAAGATTCTTTAGCTTCTTTCTCATTTCTTGATTTCCATTCGAGCTTCAATACACGCAAGGAATCATTTTTAGCTGCTTCTCCTTTAGTCTTACCATGGTAGGTATAAAACACAAATCAGCTTATAGTTTTTGATTCTAGGTTCAATACACTCAAAAGCATCTTTAGATTCATCTTCTTTCTTAATTTCCGTCATTTTAGATTTAATATATTTAAACATGCTTCCTTTACGTTATTCAATATTCATTTCCTTAGTTTCAGCTTGAATACATTTGTAGGTTGCTTTCAGTTTTTCTCTAGTTCATTTCATTCTAGCTTCAGTACATTCAAACTAGCCTCCTTTAGTTCATTCTAGCATCAACACGATTCATTTAGCTTGTCTTTTCTTCATCATTCATTATATTAAACAATCTAGCTTGTTCATTCTTTCTTTACTTCATTCCAGCTTTACTACATTCAAACAACAATCCCTTCATCTTCATTTCGTTCTAGAAACAATGCACTAAAATAAGCTTTAGCTTTTCTTCTTTCTTGATTTCCTTTTTTAGCTTCAATATATTTAAACAAGCTTCCATTAGCTTGTTCAATTTTCTTTTATTTTATTCCAGCTTTACTACACTCAATCTTCCTTTAACCTCTTTCTCTGATTCTTTCTCGATTTCCTTCATTATTGCTTCAATACATTTAAACAAGCTTCCTTTAGTTTGTTCATTTCATTTACTTCATTCTATCTTCAATACACTCAAACTACTTTTCCTCTTAAATTCTTTCATTCTAGCTTCAAAACAAGCGTCCTTTACCTTATTCATTTCTAATTACATTCTAGCTCCAATACACTCAAAGCTTCCTTTAGCTTTTCCTTGTTCATCCTTCGTTCTAGCTTTAATACATTTAAACAAGATTCCTTTATTTTTTTTCTCTCTTTTACTTCCTTTTTGATACAATACACTCAAAGTAGCTTCCTATAGCTACTTTTCTTTTTTGATTTCATTCTAGCTTCAATACAGTAAAACAAGCTTCCGTCAGCTTTTCTATTTTTTAGTTCATTTACTTCATTCTAGGATCAACACAATACGCTTTTAGCTTTTCTTCATCCTTCTTACATCATTCTAGCTTCAATATACAAACAAGATTTATTTAACATTCCTCTTGTTCTTTCCTCATTTACTTAATTCTTGGTTTAATATAGAAACAAGCTTTCTATAGCTTCTTCTTCATTTCTTTCTAGACTTGACACTAAAATAATCTTCCTTTAGCTTCTTTCTCTCCTTCTTTCTTGATTTCTTTCATTCTAGCTTCAATACATTTAAGCTTCCGTCAGGTTTTCTTCCTTTACTTCATTCTAGCCTCAACACAATATTCATTTAGCTTTTCTTTTCATTCTTTTTCTTCAATACACAGATTCATTTAGATTATTCCTCTTGTTCTTTCTTCATTTACTTAATTCTAGGTTTAATAAAGAATAGCTTCCTATAGCTTCTTCTTCTACACGAAAATAAACTTCCTTTAGATTCTTGCTCAATCTTCTTTCTTGATTTCCTTCATTTTAGCTTCAATACATTTCAACAAGATTCCTTCGTTTACTTCATTCCAGCTTTACTACACTCACTTTAGTTTCCGTCTCTTATTCTTTCTCGTTTTCCTTCATTACTGCTTCAATAATGTTCCTTTCGTTTCATTCTATCTTCAATACACTCAAACTTACTTCTTTCTTTCTTAAATTCTTTCATTCTAGCTTGAAAACAAGCTTCCTTTAGCTTATTCCTCTTTCATTTTTAATTTACTTCAGTCTAGCTTCAATACACTCAAACAAGCTTCCTTTAGCTTTTCTCTTGTTCATTCTTCATTTCATTCTAGCTTCATTACATTTAACCAATTCCTTAAGCTTATTCATTCTTGATTTCCTTCATTCTAGCTTAAATACATTTAAACAAATTCCTTTAGATTTTTCTTTCTTCTTTTACTTCCTTTTTCATACAATACACTCAGCTTCCTATAGTTACTTTCTCTTCTTTCTTGATTTTATTCCTGCTTTAACACATTTAA
>NW_027589973.1:40000-47500 GCF_051106095.1 Pogona vitticeps
TAATGGAAGCTTGTTTGAATGTATTGAAGCTAGATTCAAGGAAAACAAGAAAGTAGAGAAAGAAGGTAAAAAAGCTTTGAGTGCATTGTATCTAGAATGAGGTAATTGAAGAATGATTAAGAGAATAAGCTAAAGAAAGGTGGTTTAAATGGACTGAAACTAGAATGATGGAAATCAAGAAGGTAAATAAGCTAAATGAAGCTTGTTTAAAGGTATTGAGGCTAGAATGAAGGAAAAGTAAAAGAAAAGAATTTAGTTTGAGTGTATTGAAGATAGAATTAAGTGAATGAAATGAAGAAGCTATAGGAAGCTTGTTTAAATGTATTGAACCTAGAATGAAGGAAATCAAGCAAAGAAGAGAAAGAAGCTAAATGCAGCTTGTTTGAGTGTAGTAAAGCTGGAATGTAGTTAATGAAGAATGAATAAGCTAAAGCAATTTTTTTTAAATGTAATGAAGCTAGAATGAAGTAATTGAAGGATTAACAAGAGAAAAGCTAAAGGAAACTTGTATGAGTGCATTGAAGCTAGAATGAAGTAAATGAAAAATGAAAAAGAGGAATCAGCTAAAGGAAGATTGTTTTGAAGGTAGAATGAAAGAACGTAAGAAGAAAAGAAGTTAGTTTGAATGTATTGATGATAGAATGAAGTAAATGAAGTGAACAATCTAAAGGAAGCTTTTTTAAATGCATTGTAGCAATAATGAAGGAAATAGGAGGAATAAGAGAAAGAAGCTAAAGGAAGCTTGTTTGAGTGTAGTAAAGCTGGAATGAAGTAAAAGAAGAATGAACAAGCTAAAGGAAGCTTGTTTAAATGTATTGAAGCAATAATGAAGGAAATCGAGAAAGAATAAGAGAAAGAAGATAAAGGAAGCTTCTTTGCGTGTATTGAAGCTAGAATGAAGAAAATTAAAAATGAAAAAGAGGAATAAGCTAAAGGAAGATTGTTTTGAAGCTAGAATGAAAGAATTTAAGATGTTAGTTTGAATGTATTGAAGATAGAATGATGTAAATGAAATGAACAAAGGAAGCTTGTTTAAATGTATTGAAGCAATAATGAAGGAAATCGAGAAAGAATAAGAGAAAAAAGCTAAAGGAAGCTTGTTTGAGTGTCGTTAAAGTGGAATGAAGTAAAAGAAGAATGAAGTTAGACGGAAGGAAATCAAGAATGAATAAGCTAAAGGATGTTTAAATGTAATGAAGCTAGAATGACGTAAATTAAAAATGAAAAAGAGGAATAAGCTAAAGGAAGATTGTTTTGAAGCTAGAATGAAAGAATGAGATGTTAGTTTGAGTGTATTGAAGATAGAATTTAAATGAAGAACAAAGGAAGCTTGTTTAAATGTATTGAAGCTAGAATGAAGAAAATCGAGAAAGAATAAGAAAGAAGCGAAAGGAAGCTTGTTTGAGTGTTGTAAAGCTGGAATGAAGTAAAAGAACAATGAACAAGCTAAAGGAAGCTTGTTTAAATGTATTGAAGCTAGAATGAAGGAAATCAAGAAAACAAGAGAAAGAAGCTAAGGGAAGGTTTTTGAGGCAGTAAAGCAGGAATGAAGTAAAAGAAGAATGAACAAACTAAAGGAAGTTTGTTTGAGTGTAGTAGAGGCTAGAATGAAGGAACTCAAGAATGAATAAGCTAAAGGAATTGTTTAAATGCAATGAAGCAAGAATGAAGGAAATGAAGGATGAACAAGAGAAAAGCTAAAGGAAGTTTGTTTGAGTGTATTGAAGCTAGAATGAAGTAAATTAAAAATGAAAAAGAGGAATTAGCTAAAGGAAGATTGTTTTGAAGCTAGAATGAAAGAATTTAAGAAAAGAAGTTAGTTTGAATGTATTGAAGATAGAATGAAGTGAATGAAATGAACAAACTAAAGGAAGCCTGTTTAAATGTATTGAAGCTAGAATGAAGGAAATCAAGAATGAATAAGCGAAAGGAATTGTTTAAAAATAATGAAGCTAGAATAAAGGAAATGAAGGATGAACAAGAGAAAAGCGAAAGGAATCTTGTATGTGTATTGAAGCTTGAATGAAATTAAAAATGAAAAAGAGGAATAAGCTAAAGGAAGATTGTTTTGAATGAAAGAATGTAAGAAGCAGTTTGAATGTATTGAAGATAGAATGAAGTAAATGAAGTGAACAAACTAAAGGAAGCTTTTTTTAAATGCATTGTAGCAATAATGAAGGAAATCGAGAAAGAATAAGAGAATCTAAAGGAAGCTTTGTGAATTGAAGCAAGAATGAACTAGAAAAAGAAATCAGCTAAAGGAAGATTTTTTTGAAGCTAGAATGAAGGTATTAAAGAAGGAAAGGTTAGTTTGGGTGTATTGAAGATAGAATTTAAATGAAATGAACAAATTAAAGGAAGCTTGTTTTTATGTATTGAAGCAATAATGAAGGAAATCGAGAAAGAATAAAAGAATCTAATGGAAGCTTGCTTGTGTAGTAAAGCTGGAATGAAGTAAAAGAAGAAGGAAAAAGCTAAAGGAAGCTTTTTAAAATTTATTGAAGCTAGAATGAAGGAAATCAAATGAAGAAAAAGAAGCTAAAGGAAGCTTGTTTGAATGTAGTATAGAATGAAGGAAATCAAGGTTGAATAAGCTAAAGGAATTGTTTAAAAGTAATGAAGCTAGAATGAACTAAATTAAAAATGAAAAAGGAATAAGCTAAAGGTTGATTTGAAGCTAGAATGGAAGAATTTACGATGTTAGTTTGAATGTATTGAAGACATAATGAACTAAATGAAATGAACAAAGGAAGCTTGTTTAAATGTATTGAAGCAATAATGAAGGAAACGAAGGAAGAACAAGAGAAAAGCTAAAGGAAGTTTGTTTGAGTGTATTGAAGCTAGAATGAAGTAAATTAAAAATGAAAAAGAGGAATAAGCTAAAGGAAGATTTTGGGTGTAGTAAAAATGGAATGAAGTAGAAGAATGAACAAGCTAAAGGAAGATTGTTTGAATGTAGAAGCAAAAATGAAAGAAATCGAGAAATAAGAGAAAGAATCTAAAGGAAGCTTGTTTGTGTAGTAAAGCTAGAATGAAGGAAATCAAGAATGAATGAGCTAAAGGAATTGATTAAATATAATGAAGCTAGAATAAATGAAGGAGGAACAAGAGAAAAGGTAAAATATCATTTTATGAGATTATTGAATCTAGAATGAAGTAAATGAAAAATGAAAAAGAGGAATAAGCTAAAGGAAGATTGTTTTGAAGCCAGAATGAAAGAATTTAAGAAAAAAAGGTTATTGAATGTATTGAAATGAAATGAACAAAGGAAGCTTGTTTAAATGTATTGAAGCTATAATAAGGAACTCGAGAAAGAATAAGAAAGAAGATAAAGGAAGCTTGTTTGAGTGTAGTTAAAGTGGAATGAAGTAAAAGAATGAACAAGCTAAAGGAAGCTTGTTTAATGTATTGAAGCTAGAATGAAGGAAATCAAGGAAAGAAGCTAAGGAAGCTTGTTTGAGTGAAGTAAAGCTGGAAAGAAGGAATTCAAGTATGAATGAGCTAAAGGAATTGATTAAATATAATGAAGCTAGAATAAAGTAAATGAAGGAGGAACAAGAGAAAAGGTAAAATATCATTTTATGAGATTATTGAATCTAGAATGAAGTAAATGAAAAATGAAAAAGCTAAAGGAAGCTTGTTTTGAAGCTAGAATGAAAGAATTGAAGGAGAAATTAGCTTGAGTGTATTGAAGATAGAATGAAGTAAATGAAATGAACAAACTAAAGGAAGCTTGTTTAAATGTATTGAAGTTAGAATGAGGGAAAACAAGAAATAGGAGAAAAGCTAAGTGAAGCTTGTTGGAATGAAGTAAGAAGAATGAAGCTAATGGAATTTTTTTGAAGCTAGAATGAAGGAAAAGAAAAGAATTTAATTTGTTTCTTGGATAGAAGTAAATGAAATGAACAAACTAAAGTAACCTTGTTTAAATATACTGAAGCAACAAAGAAGAAACTGAGAAAGTAAGAGAAGGATGCTAATATTTGTGTAGTAAAGGTGGAATGAATTAAATGAATAAATAACCTAAACGAATCGTTTAAATATATTGAAGCTACAATGAGGGACATCAAAAGAAGAGAAAGACAATAGGAAGCTTTTTCGAGTGTATTGAAGCTACAACGAAGTAAATGAAGAACAAGATAAAGAAGCTAAAGGAACCTTGTTTAAATGTTTTGAAGTAAGATTGAAGGAAAGATAGAGAAAAAAAGGAAGCTTATTTGAGCGTTTTGTTTTTTTAATGAAGAATGATCAAGAGGAATACGTTAATTAATGCTTGTTTAAACGTACTGAAACTAGAATGATGATCAATAACAAAGAAGCTATAGGGAGCTTGTGTATTAAAGCAACAGTCAATCAAGAAAATTTATTTCCTTAATTTCTTTTAATACATTTAAACAGCTTCCCTTTTTAGTTCATTCTAGAATAAATATATTCAGAAAAGCTTTCTTCAGCTTCTTTGTTTTTCTTCACTCTAGCATTTATACTATTAAACATTCTTTAGCTTCTTTCTCATTTCATGATTTCCATTCGAGCTTCAATACACGCAAGGAATCATTTTTAGCTGCTTCTCCTTTAGTCTTTACCATGGTAGGTATAAAACACAAATCAGCTTATAGTTTTTGATTCTAGGTTCAATACACTCAAAAGCATCTTTAGATTCATCTTCTTTCTTAATTTCCGTCATTCTAGATTTAATATATTTAAACATGCTTCCTTTACGTTATTCAATATTCATTTCCTTAGTTTCAGCTTGAATACATTTGTAGGTTACTTTCAGTTTTTCTCTAGTTCATTTCATTCTAGCTTCAGTACATTCAAACTAGCCTCCTTTAGTTCATTCTAGCATCAACACGATTCATTTAGCTTGTCTTTTCTTCATCATTCATTATATTAAACAATCTAGCTTGTTCATTCTTTCTTTACTTCATTCCAGCTTTACTACATTCAAACAACAATCCCTTCATCTTCATTTCGTTCTAGATACAATGCACTAAAATAAGCTTTCCTTTAGCTTTTCTTCTTTCTTGATTTCCTTTTTTAGCTTCAATATATTTAAACAAGCTTCCATTAGCTTGTTCAATCTTCTTTTATTTTATTCCAGCTTTACTACACTCAATCTTCCTTTAGCTTCTTTCTCTTATTCTTTCTCGATTTCCTTCATTATTGCTTCAATACATTTAAACAAGCTTCCTTTAGTTTGTTCATTTCATTTACTTCATTCTATCTTCAATACACTCAAACTACTTTTCCTCTTAAATTCTTTCATTCTAGCTTCAAAACAAGCGTCCTTTACCTTATTCATTTCTAATTACATTCTAGCTCCAATACACTCAAAGCTTCCTTTAGCTTTTCCTTGTTCATCCTTCGTTCTAGCTTTAATACATTTAAACAAGATTCCTTTATTTTTTTCTCTCTTTTACTTCCTTTTTGATACAATACACTCAAAGTAGCTTCCTATAGCTACTTTTCTTTTTTGATTTCATTCTAGCTTCAATACATTAAAACAAGCTTCCGTCAGCTTTTCTATTTTTTAGTTCATTTACTTCATTCTAGGATCAACACGATACGCTTTTAGCTTTTCTTCATCCTTCTTACATCATTCTAGCTTCAATACACAAACAAGATTTATTTAACATTCCTCTTGTTCTTTCCTCATTTACTTAATTCTTGGTTTAATATAGAAACAAGCTTTCTATAGCTTCTTCTTCATTTCTTTCTAGACTTGACACTAAAATAATCTTCCTTTAGCTTCTTTCTCTCCTTCTTTCTTGATTTCTTTCATTCTAGCTTCAATACATTTAAGCTTCCGTCAGGTTTTCTTCCTTTACTTCATTCTAGCCTCAACACAATATTCATTTAGCTTTTCTTTTCATTCTTTTTCTTCAATACACAGATTCATTTAGATTATTCCTCTTGTTCTTTCTTCATTTACTTAATTCTAGGTTTAATAAAGAATAGCTTCCTAAAGCTTCTTCTTCTACACGAAAATAAACTTCCTTTAGATTCTTGCTCAATCTTCTTTCTTGATTTCCTTCATTTTAGCTTCAATACATTTCAACAAGATTCCTTCGTTTACTTCATTCCAGCTTTACTACACTCACTTTAGTTTCCGTCTCTTATTCTTTCTCGTTTTCCTTCATTACTGCTTCAATAATGTTCCTTTCGTTTCATTCTATCTTCAATACACTC
Source organism: Pogona vitticeps (assembly GCF_051106095.1). Lineage (NCBI taxonomy): Eukaryota > Metazoa > Chordata > Lepidosauria > Squamata > Agamidae > Pogona > Pogona vitticeps. The sequence goes on from NW_027589973.1 coordinate 46,190, forward strand.
AAACTTACTTCTTTCTTTCTTAAATTCTTTCATTCTAGCTTGAAAACAAGCTTCCTTTAGCTTATTCCTCTTTCATTTTTAATTTACTTCAGTCTAGCTTCAATACACTCAAACAAGCTTCCTTTAGCTTTTCTCTTGTTCATCCTTCATTTCATTCTAGCTTCATTACATTTAACCAATTCCTTAAGCTTATTCATTCTTGATTTCCTTCATTCTAGCTTAAATACATTTAAACAAATTCCTTTAGATTTTTCTTTCTTCTTTTACTTCCTTTTTCATACAATACACTCAGCTTCCTATAGTTACTTTCTCTTCTTTCTTGATTTTATTCCTGCTTTAACACATTTAAACAAGCTTCTAGCGTTTCTCTTGTTTTCTTCATTTACTTCATTCTAGCGTCAACAAAAGCAATATTCTTTTAGCTTTTATTTTGTTCATCCTTTTTCATTCTAGCTTCTACACTTAAATTCATTTAGCTTATTCCTCTTGTTCTTTCTTCATTTACTTATTTTTAGGTTTGATATAGAAACAAGCGTTCTATAGCTTCTTCATTTCTTTCTAGACTTAATACACTAAAATAAGCTTCCTTTAGCTTCTTTCTCTGATTTCTTTCATTCTAGCTTCAATATGTTTAAACAAGCTTCCTTTAGTTTGTTCATACTTCTTTTACTTCATTCCAGCTTTACAATACTCAAACAAGAATCCTTTAGCTTCTTTCTCTTATACTTTCTGGATTTCCTTCATTATTGCTTCAATACATTTAATCAAGCTTCCTTTGTTCATTTCCTTTACGACATTCTATCCAATACTCAAACTAAGTTCTTAAATTCTTTCATTCTAGCAAAACAAGCTTCCTTTTCTTTTACTTCGTTTTTGATACAATACTCTCAGAGGAGCTTCCTATAGGTACTTTCTCTCCTTTCTTCATTTCATTCTAGCTTCAATATATTTAAACAAACTACCTTTAGCTTTTACAAGCAGTATTCATTTAGCCTTTCATCCTTTTTACATTCTAGCTTCAATACACTTAAAAAAAGATTCATTTAGCTTATTCCTCTTGTTCTTTCTTTATTTACTCAATTCTAGGTGTAATATAGAAAAGCTTTCGATGGCTTCTTCTTCATTTCTTTCTAGACTCAATACACTAAAATAAACTTCCTTTAGCTTCCGTCTCTTCTTTCCTTCATTTTAGCTTCAATACATTTAAGCGAGCTTCCATTAGCTTGTTCATTCTTCTTTTACTTCATTCCAGCTATAGTACACTCAAACAATATTCCTTTAGCTTCTTTCTTTTATTCTTTCTCGATTTCC
>NW_027589973.1:67500-85000 GCF_051106095.1 Pogona vitticeps
GAAGCTAAAGGAAGCTTGTTTGAGTGTAGTAAAGCTGGAATGAAGTAAAAGAAGAATGAACAAGCTAAAGGAAGCTTGTTTAAATGTATTGAAGCAATAATGAAGGAAATCGAGAAAGAATAAGAGAAAGAAGCTAAAGGAAGCTTCTTTGCGTGTATTGAAGCTAGAATGAAGAAAATTAAAAATGAAAAAGAGGAATAAGCTAAAGGAAGATTGTTTTGAAGCTAGAATGAAAGAATTTAAGATGTTAGTTTGAATGTATTGAAGATAGAATGATGTAAATGAAATGAACAAAGGAAGCTTGTTTAAATGTATTGAAGCAATAATGAAGGAAATCGAGAAAGAATAAGAGAAAAAAGCTAAAGGAAGCTTGTTTGAGTGTCGTTAAAGTGGAATGAAGTAAAAGAAGAATGAAGTTAGACGGAAGGAAATCAAGAATGAATAAGCTAAAGGATGTTTAAATGTAATGAAGCTAGAATGACGTAAATTAAAAATGAAAAAGAGGAATAAGCTAAAGGAAGATTGTTTTGAAGCTAGAATGAAAGAATGAGATGTTAGTTTGAGTGTATTGAAGATAGAATTTAAACGAAGAACAAAGGAAGCTTGTTTAAATGTATTGAAGCTAGAATGAAGAAAATCGAGAAAGAATAAGAAAGAAGCGAAAGGAAGCTTGTTTGAGTGTTGTAAAGCTGGAATGAAGTAAAAGAACAATGAACAAGCTAAAGGAAGCTTGTTTAAATGTATTGAAGCTAGAATGAAGGAAATCAAGAAAACAAGAGAAAGAAGCTAAGGGAAGGTTTTTGAGGCAGTAAAGCAGGAATGAAGTAAAAGAAGAATGAACAAACTAAAGGAAGTTTGTTTGAGTGTAGTAGAGGCTAGAATGAAGGAACTCAAGAATGAATAAGCTAAAGGAATTGTTTAAATGCAATGAAGCAAGAATGAAGGAAATGAAGGATGAACAAGAGAAAAGCTAAAGGAAGTTTGTTTGAGTGTATTGAAGCTAGAATGAAGTAAATTAAAAATGAAAAAGAGGAATTAGCTAAAGGAAGATTGTTTTGAAGCTAGAATGAAAGAATTTAAGAAAAGAAGTTAGTTTGAATGTATTGAAGATAGAATGAAGTGAATGAAATGAACAAACTAAAGGAAGCCTGTTTAAATGTATTGAAGCTAGAATGAAGGAAATCAAGAATGAATAAGCGAAAGGAATTGTTTAAAAATAATGAAGCTAGAATAAAGTAAATGAAGGATGAACAAGAGAAAAGCGAAAGGAATCTTGTATGTGTATTGAAGCTTGAATGAAATTAAAAATGAAAAAGAGGAATAAGCTAAAGGAAGATTGTTTTGAATGAAAGAATGTAAGAAGCAGTTTGAATGTATTGAAGATAGAATGAAGTAAATGAAGTGAACAAACTAAAGGAAGCTTTTTTTAAATGCATTGTAGCAATAATGAAGGAAATCGAGAAAGAATAAGAGAATCTAAAGGAAGCTTTGTGAATTGAAGCAAGAATGAACTAGAAAAAGAAATCAGCTAAAGGAAGATTTTTTTGAAGCTAGAATGAAGGTATTAAAGAAGGAAAGGTTAGTTTGGGTGTATTGAAGATAGAATTTAAATGAAATGAACAAATTAAAGGAAGCTTGTTTTTATGTATTGGAGCAATAATGAAGGAAATCGAGAAAGAATAAAAGAAGCTAATGGAAGCTTGCTTGTGTAGTAAAGCTGGAATGAAGTAAAAGAAGAAGGAAAAAGCTAAAGGAAGCTTTTTAAAATTTATTGAAGCTAGAATGAAGGAAATCAAATGAAGAAAAAGAAGCTAAAGGAAGCTTGTTTGAATGTAGTATAGAATGAAGGAAATCAAGGTTGAATAAGCTAAAGGAATTGTTTAAAAGTAATGAAGCTAGAATGAACTAAATTAAAAATGAAAAAGGAATAAGCTAAATGTTGATTTGAAGCTAGAATGGAAGAATTTACGATGTTAGTTTGAATGTATTGAAGACATAATGAACTAAATGAAATGAACAAAGGAAGCTTGTTTAAATGTATTGAAGCAATAATGAAGGAAACGAAGGAAGAACAAGAGAAAAGCTAAAGGAAGTTTGTTTGAGTGTATTGAAGCTAGAATGAAGTAAATTAAAAATGAAAAAGAGGAATAAGCTAAAGGAAGATTTTGGGTGTAGTAAAAATGGAATGAAGTAGAAGAATGAACAAGCTAAAGGAAGATTGTTTGAATGTAGAAGCAAAAATGAAAGAAATCGAGAAATAAGAGAAAGAATCTAAAGGAAGCTTGTTTGTGTAGTAAAGCTAGAATGAAGGAAATCAAGAATGAATGAGCTAAAGGAATTGATTAAATATAATGAAGCTAGAATAAATGAAGGAGGAACAAGAGAAAAGGTAAAATATCATTTTATGAGATTATTGAATCTAGAATGAAGTAAATGAAAAATGAAAAAGAGGAATAAGCTAAAGGAAGATTGTTTTGAAGCCAGAATGAAAGAATTTAAGAAAAAAAGGTTATTGAATGTATTGAAATGAAATGAACAAAGGAAGCTTGTTTAAATGTATTGAAGCTATAATAAGGAACTCGAGAAAGAATAAGAAAGAAGATAAAGGAAGCTTGTTTGAGTGTAGTTAAAGTGGAATGAAGTAAAAGAATGAACAAGCTAAAGGAAGCTTGTTTAATGTATTGAAGCTAGAATGAAGGAAATCAAGGAAAGAAGCTAAGGAAGCTTGTTTGAGTGAAGTAAAGCTGGAAAGAAGGAATTCAAGTATGAATGAGCTAAAGGAATTGATTAAATATAATGAAGCTAGAATAAAGTAAATGAAGGAGCAACAAGAGAAAAGGTAAAATATCATTTTATGAGATTATTGAATCTAGAATGAAGTAAATGAAAAATGAAAAAGAGGAATAAGCTAAAGGAAGCTTGTTTTGAAGCTAGAATGAAAGAATTGAAGGAGAATAGCTTGAGTGTATTGAAGATAGAATGAAGTAAATGAAATGAACAAACTAAAGGAAGCTTGTTTAAATGTATTGAAGTTAGAATGAGGGAAAACAAGAAATAGGAGAAAAGCTAAGTGAAGCTTGTTGGAATGAAGTAAGAAGAATGAAGCTAATGGAATTTTTTTGAAGCTAGAATGAAGGAAAAGAAAAGAATTTAATTTGTTTCTTGGATAGAAGTAAATGAAATGAACAAACTAAAGTAACCTTGTTTAAATATACTGAAGCAACAAAGAAGAAACTGAGAAAGTAAGAGAAGGATGCTAATATTTGTGTAGTAAAGGTGGAATGAATTAAATGAATAAATAACCTAAACGAATCGTTTAAATATATTGAAGCTACAATGAGGGACATCAAAAGAAGAGAAAGACAATAGGAAGCTTTTTCGAGTGTATTGAAGCTACAACGAAGTAAATGAAGAACAAGATAAAGAAGCTAAAGGAACCTTGTTTAAATGTTTTGAAGTAAGATTGAAGGAAAGATAGAGAAAAAAAGGAAGCTTATTTGAGCGTTTTGTTTTTTTAATGAAGAATGATCAAGAGGAATACGTTAATTAATGCTTGTTTAAACGTACTGAAACTAGAATGATGATCAATAACAAAGAAGCTATAGGGAGCTTGTGTATTAAAGCAACAGTCAATCAAGAAAATTAATTTCCTTAATTTCTTTTAATACATTTAAACAGCTTCCCTTTTTAGTTCATTCTAGAATAAATATATTCAGAAAAGCTTTCTTCAGCTTCTTTGTTTTTCTTCACTCTAGCATTTATACTATTAAACATTCTTTAGCTTCTTTCTCATTTCTTGATTTCCATTCGAGCTTCAATACACGCAAGGAATCATTTTTAGCTGCTTCTCCTTTAGTCTTTACCATGGTAGGTATAAAACACAAATCAGCTTATAGTTTTTGATTCTAGGTTCAATACACTCAAAAGCATCTTTAGATTCATCTTCTTTCTTAATTTCCGTCATTCTAGATTTAATATATTTAAACATGCTTCCTTTACGTTATTCAATATTCAGTTTCAGCTTGAATACATTTGTAGGTTACTTTCAGTTTTTCTCTAGTTCATTTCATTCTAGCTTCAGTACATTCAAACTAGCCTCCTTTAGTTCATTCTAGCATCAACACGATTCATTTAGCTTGTCTTTTCTTCATCATTCATTATATTAAACAATCTAGCTTGTTCATTCTTTCTTTACTTCATTCCAGCTTTACTACATTCAAACAACAATCCCTTCATCTTCATTTCGTTCTAGATACAATGCACTAAAATAAGCTTTCCTTTAGCTTTTCTTCTTTCTTGATTTCCTTTTTTAGCTTCAATATATTTAAACAAGCTTCCATTAGCTTGTTCAATCTTCTTTTATTTTATTCCAGCTTTACTACACTCAATCTTCCTTTAGCTTCTTTCTCTTATTCTTTCTCGATTTCCTTCATTATTGCTTCAATACATTTAAACAAGCTTCCTTTAGTTTGTTCATTTCATTTACTTCATTCTATCTTCAATACACTCAAACTACTTTTCCTCTTAAATTCTTTCATTCTAGCTTCAAAACAAGCGTCCTTTACCTTATTCATTTCTAATTACATTCTAGCTTCAATACACTCAAAGCTTCCTTTAGCTTTTCCTTGTTCATCCTTCGTTCTAGCTTTAATACATTTAAACAAGATTCCTTTATTTTTTTCTCTCTTTTACTTCCTTTTTGATACAATACACTCAAAGTAGCTTCCTATAGCTACTTTTCTTTTTTGATTTCATTCTAGCTTCAATACATTAAAACAAGCTTCCGTCAGCTTTTCTATTTTTTAGTTCATTTACTTCATTCTAGGATCAACACGATACGCTTTTAGCTTTTCTTCATCCTTCTTACATCATTCTAGCTTCAATACACAAACAAGATTTATTTAACATTCCTCTTGTTCTTTCCTCATTTACTTAATTCTTGGTTTAATATAGAAACAAGCTTTCTATAGCTTCTTCTTCATTTCTTTCTAGACTTGACACTAAAATAATCTTCCTTTAGCTTCTTTCTCTCCTTCTTTCTTGATTTCTTTCATTCTAGCTTCAATACATTTAAGCTTCCGTCAGGTTTTCTTCCTTTACTTCATTCTAGCCTCAACACAATATTCATTTAGCTTTTCTTTTCATTCTTTTTCTTCAATACACAGATTCATTTAGATTATTCCTCTTGTTCTTTCTTCATTTACTTAATTCTAGGTTTAATAAAGAATAGCTTCCTAAAGCTTCTTCTTCTACACGAAAATAAACTTCCTTTAGATTCTTGCTCAATCTTCTTTCTTGATTTCCTTCATTTTAGCTTCAATACATTTCAACAAGATTCCTTCGTTTACTTCATTCCAGCTTTACTACACTCACTTTAGTTTCCGTCTCTTATTCTTTCTCGTTTTCCTTCATTACTGCTTCAATAATGTTCCTTTCGTTTCATTCTATCTTCAATACACTCAAACTTACTTCTTTCTTTCTTAAATTCTTTCATTCTAGCTTGAAAACAAGCTTCCTTTAGCTTATTCCTCTTTCATTTTTAATTTACTTCAGTCTAGCTTCAATACACTCAAACAAGCTTCCTTTAGCTTTTCTCTTGTTCATCCTTCATTTCATTCTAGCTTCATTACATTTAACCAATTCCTTAAGCTTATTCATTCTTGATTTCCTTCATTCTAGCTTAAATACATTTAAACAAATTCCTTTAGATTTTTCTTTCTTCTTTTACTTCCTTTTTCATACAATACACTCAGCTTCCTATAGTTTCTCTTCTTTCTTGATTTTATTCCTGCTTTAACACATTTAAACAAGCTTCTCCTAGCGTTTCTCTTGTTTTCTTCATTTACTTCATTCTAGCGTCAACAAAAGCAATATTCTTTTAGCTTTTATTTTGTTCATCCTTTTTCATTCTAGCTTCTACACTTAAATTCATTTAGCTTATTCCTCTTGTTCTTTCTTCATTTACTTATTTCTAGGTTTGATATAGAAACAAGCGTTCTATAGCTTCTTCATTTCTTTCTAGACTTAATACACTAAAATAAGCTTCCTTTAGCTTCTTTCTCTGATTTCTTTCATTCTAGCTTCAATATGTTTAAACAAGCTTCCTTTAGTTTGTTCATACTTCTTTTACTTCATTCCAGCTTTACAATACTCAAACAAGAATCCTTTAGCTTCTTTCTCTTATACTTTCTGGATTTCCTTCATTATTGCTTCAATACATTTAATCAAGCTTCCTTTGTTCATTTCCTTTACGACATTCTATCCAATACTCAAACTAAGTTCTTAAATTCTTTCATTCTAGCAAAACAAGCTTCCTTTTCTTTTACTTCGTTTTTGATACAATACTCTCAGAGGAGCTTCCTATAGGTACTTTCTCTCCTTTCTTCATTTCATTCTAGCTTCAATATATTTAAACAAACTACCTTTAGCTTTTACAAGCAGTATTCATTTAGCCTTTCATCCTTTTTACATTCTAGCTTCAATACACTTAAAAAAGATTCATTTAGCTTATTCCTCTTGTTCTTTCTTTATTTACTCAATTCTAGGTGTAATATAGAAAAGCTTTCGATGGCTTCTTCTTCATTTCTTTCTAGACTCAATACACTAAAATAAACTTCCTTTAGCTTCCGTCTCTTCTTTCCTTCATTTTAGCTTCAATACATTTAAGCGAGCTTCCATTAGCTTGTTCATTCTTCTTTTACTTCATTCCAGCTATAGTACACTCAAACAATATTCCTTTAGCTTCTTTCTTTTATTCTTTCTCGATTTCCTTCATTATTGCTTCAATACATTTAAACAAGCTTGCTTTAGTTTGTTCATTTCATTTCATTCATTCTCTCTTCATACTTTACTCATACTTCTTTCCTTCTCGCTTCAAAACAATCTTCCTTTAGCTTATTCCTCTTTTTCATTTTTAATTTACTTCATTCTAGCTTCAATACACGCAAAGAAGCTTCCTTTAGCTTTTCTCTTGTTCATCCTTCATTTCCTTCATTATTGCTTCAATACATTTAAACAAGATTCCTTTAGCTAGTTCATTCTACTTTTACTTCCTTCAAGCTTTACTACACTCAAACAAGCTTCCTTTAGCTTCTTTCTCTTCTTTGCTTGATTTCCTTCATTCTAGCTTCAATGCACTCATAGAAGCTTCCTTTAGCTTTTGTCTTGTTAATCCTCCTTTTACTTCATTCTAGCTTCATCACATTTAAAAAATTCCTTTAGCTTATTCATTCTTCATTAACTACATTCCAGCTTTACTATACTCAAACAAACTTCCTTTAGATTCTTTCTCTTCTTTGCATGATTTCCTTCAAGGTTCAACTAGGGCTGGGGTTAGGGTTAGGGGTAGGGTTAGGGTTAACCCTAGGGTTAGGGTTAGGGTTAGGGTTAGGGTTAGGGTTAGGCTTTGGGTTAGGGTTAGGGTTAGGGTTAGGGTTAGGGTTAGGGCTAAGGTTAGGGTTAGGGTTAGGGTTAACCCTAGGGTTAGGGTTAGGGTTAGGGTTAGGGTTAGGGTTAGGGTTAGGGTTAGGGTTAATCCTAGGGTTAAGGGTTCGTGTTAGGAAAAGGGTTCGTGTTAGGTTTAGGTTTAGGTTTAGGGTGAGGGTTAGGGTTAGGGTTAGGGTAAGGGTTAGGGTTAGGTTTAAGGATAGGGTTAGGGTTCGGTCTAGGGTTAGGGTTAGGGTTAGGGTTAGGGTTAGGGTTAGGGTTAGATTTAGTGTTAGGGTTAGCCTTAGGGTTACGGTTAGGATTAGGGTTGGGGTTAGGTTTAAAGTTGGGTTTAGGGTTAGCATTAGGGTTAGGGTTAGGGTTAGGGTTCGGGTTAGGGTTAGGGTTAAGGTTAGGGTTAGGGTTAGGGTTAGGGTTAGGGTTAGGGTTACGGTTAGGGTGAGGGTTAGGGTTAGGGTAAGGGTAAGGGTTAGGTTTAGGGTTAAGGTTAGGGTTAGGGTTAGGGTTAGGTCTAGGGATAGGTTTAGGGATAGGGTTAAGGTTAGGGTTAGTGTTAGTGTTAGGGTTAGGGTCAGGGTTAGTGTTAGAGATACGATTAGGGTTAGGGTTAGGGTTAGGTTTAGAGTTAGGTTTAGGCTTAGGGATAGGATTAGTGTGAGGGTTAGAGTTAGGGTTAACGTTAGGGTTAGAGTTAGGGTTAGGGTTAGGGTTAGGGTTAGGGCTAGGAAAAGGTTTTGGGTTAGCTTTAGGTTTAGGTTTAGGGTTACGTTTAGGGTTAGGGTTAGGGTTAGGGTTAGGGTTAGGGTTAGGGTTAGGGTTAGGGTTAGGGTTAGGGTTAGGGTTAGGGTTAGCGTTAGCGTTAGGGTTATGGTTAGGGTTAGGGTTAGGGTTAGGGTTAGGGTTAGGGTTAGGGTTAGGGTTAGGGTTAGGGTTAGGGTTAGGGTTAGGGTAAGGTTAGGGTTAGGGTTAGGTCTAGGGATGGGTTTAGGGCTAGGGTTAGAGTTAGGGTTAGGGTTAGGATTAACCCTAGGGTTAGGATTAGGTTTAGGGTTAGGGATACCGTTAGGGTTAGCATTAGGTTTAGCGTTAGGGTTAGGGTTAGGGTTAGGGTTAGGGTTACGGTTAGGATTAACCCTAGGGTTAGGGTTAGGGAAAGGGTTAGGGTTAGGGTTATATTTAGGGTTAGGGTTAGGGTTAGGGTTAGGGTTAGGGTTAGGGTTAGGGTTAGGGTTAGGGTTAGGGTAAGGTTAGGGTTAGGGTTAGGTCTAGGGAAAGTTTTAGGGCTAGGGTTAGAGTTAGTGTTAGGGTTAGGATTAACCCTAGGGTTAGGGTAAGGGAAAGGGTTAGGGTTATATTTAGGGTTACGGTTAGGGTTAGGGTTAGGCTTAGGGTTAGGTTTAGTGTTAGAGTTAGGGTTAGGGTTACGGTTAGGATTAGGGTTGGGGTTAGGTTTAAGGTTTGGTTTAGGGTTAGCATTAGGGTTCGGGTTAGGGTTTCAGTCTTTTTTACTTTCTTTCCTTCTTTCTTTCTATCTTTCCTTATTTCTATTTTTCTATCTATCTTTCTTTCTTTCCTTCCTTCTATCTTTCTATCTTTCTTTCTTTCTTTCTTTCTTTCTTTCTTTCCTTCTTTCATTCTTTCTTTCCTTCTATCATTCTTTCTTTCCTTCTTTCTTTCTTTCTTTCTTTCTTTCCTTCTTTCCTTCTTTCTTTCTTTCTTTCTTTCTTTCTTTCTTTCTTTCTTTCTTTCTTTCTTTCTTTCTTTCTTTCTTTCCTTCTTTCCTTCTTTCTTTCTTTCCTTCTTTCTTTCTTTCTTTCTTCCTTTCTTTCTTTGTTTCTTTCTTTCTTTCTTTCTTTCTTCCTTCCTTTCTTTCTTTCGTTCTTTCTTTCTCTCTTTCTTTCCTTCTTTCCTTCTTTCTTTCTTTCTTTCTTTCTTTCCTTCTTTCCTTCTCTTTCTTTCCTTTTTTTTCTGTCTTTCCTTCTTTCTTTCTTTCTTTCTTTCCTTCTTTCTTTCTTTCTTTCTTTCTTTCTTTCTTTCTTTCTTTCTTCCTTTCTTTCCTTCTTTCCTTCTTTCCTTCTTTCTTTCTTTCCTTCTTTCTTTCTTTCTTTCTTTCATTCTTTCTTTCCTTCTTTCCTTCTCTTTCTTTCCTTTTTTCTTTCTTTCTTTCTGTCTTTCCTTCTTTCTTTCCTTCTTTCTTTCTTTCTTTCTTTCTTTCTTTCTTTCTTTCATTCTTTCTTTCCTTCTTTCCTTCTCTTTCTGTCCTTTTTTCTTTCTTTCTCTTTCCATTTTTCTTTCTTTCTTTCTTTCTTTCCTTCTTTCCTACTTTCTTTCTTCCTTCTTTCTTTCCTTCTTTCCTTCTTTCCTTCTTTCTTTCTTTCTTTATCTCGTCCTTCCTTCCTTCCTTCCTTCCTTCCTTCCTTCCTTCCTTCCTTCCTTCCTTCCACCATTTCTTTCATTATTTCTTTCTTTCATTATTTCTTTCTTTCCTTCTTTCTTTCTTTCTTTCTTTCCCTCTTTCCTTCCATCCACCATTTCTTCCTTCCTTCCTTTCTTTCTAATGGAAGCTTGTTTGAATGTATTGAAGCTAGATTCAAGGAAAACAAGAAAGTAGAGAAAGAAGGTAAAAAAGCTTTGAGTGCATTGTATCTAGAATGAGGTAATTGAAGAATGATTAAGAGAATAAGCTAAAGAAAGGTGGTTTAAATGGACTGAAACTAGAATGATGGAAATCAAGAAGGTAAATAAGCTAAATGAAGCTTGTTTAAAGGTATTGAGGCTAGAATGAAGGAAAAGTAAAAGAAAAGAATTTAGTTTGAGTGTATTGAAGATAGAATTAAGTGAATGAAATGAAGAAGCTATAGGAAGCTTGTTTAAATGTATTGAACCTAGAATGAAGGAAATCAAGCAAAGAAGAGAAAGAAGCTAAATGCAGCTTGTTTGAGTGTAGTAAAGCTGGAATGTAGTTAATGAAGAATGAATAAGCTAAAGCAATTTTTTTTAAATGTAATGAAGCTAGAATGAAGTAATTGAAGGATTAACAAGAGAAAAGCTAAAGGAAACTTGTATGAGTGCATTGAAGCTAGAATGAAGTAAATGAAAAATGAAAAAGAGGAATCAGCTAAAGGAAGATTGTTTTGAAGGTAGAATGAAAGAACGTAAGAAGAAAAGAAGTTAGTTTGAATGTATTGATGATAGAATGAAGTAAATGAAGTGAACAATCTAAAGGAAGCTTTTTTAAATGCATTGTAGCAATAATGAAGGAAATAGGAGGAATAAGAGAAAGAAGCTAAAGGAAGCTTGTTTGAGTGTAGTAAAGCTGGAATGAAGTAAAAGAAGAATGAACAAGCTAAAGGAAGCTTGTTTAAATGTATTGAAGCAATAATGAAGGAAATCGAGAAAGAATAAGAGAAAGAAGCTAAAGGAAGCTTCTTTGCGTGTATTGAAGCTAGAATGAAGAAAATTAAAAATGAAAAAGAGGAATAAGCTAAAGGAAGATTGTTTTGAAGCTAGAATGAAAGAATTTAAGATGTTAGTTTGAATGTATTGAAGATAGAATGATGTAAATGAAATGAACAAAGGAAGCTTGTTTAAATGTATTGAAGCAATAATGAAGGAAATCGAGAAAGAATAAGAGAAAAAAGCTAAAGGAAGCTTGTTTGAGTGTCGTTAAAGTGGAATGAAGTAAAAGAAGAATGAAGTTAGACGGAAGGAAATCAAGAATGAATAAGCTAAAGGATGTTTAAATGTAATGAAGCTAGAATGACGTAAATTAAAAATGAAAAAGAGGAATAAGCTAAAGGAAGATTGTTTTGAAGCTAGAATGAAAGAATGAGATGTTAGTTTGAGTGTATTGAAGATAGAATTTAAATGAAGAACAAAGGAAGCTTGTTTAAATGTATTGAAGCTAGAATGAAGAAAATCGAGAAAGAATAAGAAAGAAGCGAAAGGAAGCTTGTTTGAGTGTTGTAAAGCTGGAATGAAGTAAAAGAACAATGAACAAGCTAAAGGAAGCTTGTTTAAATGTATTGAAGCTAGAATGAAGGAAATCAAGAAAACAAGAGAAAGAAGCTAAGGGAAGGTTTTTGAGGCAGTAAAGCAGGAATGAAGTAAAAGAAGAATGAACAAACTAAAGGAAGTTTGTTTGAGTGTAGTAGAGGCTAGAATGAAGGAACTCAAGAATGAATAAGCTAAAGGAATTGTTTAAATGCAATGAAGCAAGAATGAAGGAAATGAAGGATGAACAAGAGAAAAGCTAAAGGAAGTTTGTTTGAGTGTATTGAAGCTAGAATGAAGTAAATTAAAAATGAAAAAGAGGAATTAGCTAAAGGAAGATTGTTTTGAAGCTAGAATGAAAGAATTTAAGAAAAGAAGTTAGTTTGAATGTATTGAAGATAGAATGAAGTGAATGAAATGAACAAACTAAAGGAAGCCTGTTTAAATGTATTGAAGCTAGAATGAAGGAAATCAAGAATGAATAAGCGAAAGGAATTGTTTAAAAATAATGAAGCTAGAATAAAGTAAATGAAGGATGAACAAGAGAAAAGCGAAAGGAATCTTGTATGTGTATTGAAGCTTGAATGAAATTAAAAATGAAAAAGAGGAATAAGCTAAAGGAAGATTGTTTTGAATGAAAGAATGTAAGAAGCAGTTTGAATGTATTGAAGATAGAATGAAGTAAATGAAGTGAACAAACTAAAGGAAGCTTTTTTTAAATGCATTGTAGCAATAATGAAGGAAATCGAGAAAGAATAAGAGAATCTAAAGGAAGCTTTGTGAATTGAAGCAAGAATGAACTAGAAAAAGAAATCAGCTAAAGGAAGATTTTTTTGAAGCTAGAATGAAGGTATTAAAGAAGGAAAGGTTAGTTTGGGTGTATTGAAGATAGAATTTAAATGAAATGAACAAATTAAAGGAAGCTTGTTTTTATGTATTGGAGCAATAATGAAGGAAATCGAGAAAGAATAAAAGAAGCTAATGGAAGCTTGCTTGTGTAGTAAAGCTGGAATGAAGTAAAAGAAGAAGGAAAAAGCTAAAGGAAGCTTTTTAAAATTTATTGAAGCTAGAATGAAGGAAATCAAATGAAGAAAAAGAAGCTAAAGGAAGCTTGTTTGAATGTAGTGTAGAATGAAGGAAATCAAGGTTGAATAAGCTAAAGGAATTGTTTAAAAGTAATGAAGCTAGAATGAACTAAATTAAAAATGAAAAAGGAATAAGCTAAAGGTTGATTTGAAGCTAGAATGGAAGAATTTACGATGTTAGTTTGAATGTATTGAAGACATAATGAACTAAAGGAAATGAACAAAGGAAGCTTGTTTAAATGTATTGAAGCAATAATGAAGGAAACGAAGGAAGAACAAGAGAAAAGCTAAAGGAAGTTTGTTTGAGTGTATTGAAGCTAGAATGAAGTAAATTAAAAATGAAAAAGAGGAATAAGCTAAAGGAAGATTTTGGGTGTAGTAAAAATGGAATGAAGTAGAAGAATGAACAAGCTAAAGGAAGATTGTTTGAATGTAGAAGCAAAAATGAAAGAAATCGAGAAATAAGAGAAAGAATCTAAAGGAAGCTTGTTTGTGTAGTAAAGCTAGAATGAAGGAAATCAAGAATGAATGAGCTAAAGGAATTGATTAAATATAATGAAGCTAGAATAAATGAAGGAGGAACAAGAGAAAAGGTAAAATATCATTTTATGAGATTATTGAATCTAGAATGAAGTAAATGAAAAATGAAAAAGAGGAATAAGCTAAAGGAAGATTGTTTTGAAGCCAGAATGAAAGAATTTAAGAAAAAAAGGTTATTGAATGTATTGAAATGAAATGAACAAAGGAAGCTTGTTTAAATGTATTGAAGCTATAATAAGGAACTCGAGAAAGAATAAGAAAGAAGATAAAGGAAGCTTGTTTGAGTGTAGTTAAAGTGGAATGAAGTAAAAGAATGAACAAGCTAAAGGAAGCTTGTTTAATGTATTGAAGCTAGAATGAAGGAAATCAAGGAAAGAAGCTAAGGAAGCTTGTTTGAGTGAAGTAAAGCTGGAAAGAAGGAATTCAAGTATGAATGAGCTAAAGGAATTGATTAAATATAATGAAGCTAGAATAAAGTAAATGAAGGAGCAACAAGAGAAAAGGTAAAATATCATTTTATGAGATTATTGAATCTAGAATGAAGTAAATGAAAAATGAAAAAGAGGAATAAGCTAAAGGAAGCTTGTTTTGAAGCTAGAATGAAAGAATTGAAGGAGAAATTAGCTTGAGTGTATTGAAGATAGAATGAAGTAAATGAAATGAACAAACTAAAGGAAGCTTGTTTAAATGTATTGAAGTTAGAATGAGGGAAAACAAGAAATAGGAGAAAAGCTAAGTGAAGCTTGTTGGAATGAAGTAAGAAGAATGAAGCTAATGGAATTTTTTTGAAGCTAGAATGAAGGAAAAGAAAAGAATTTAATTTGTTTCTTGGATAGAAGTAAATGAAATGAACAAACTAAAGTAACCTTGTTTAAATATACTGAAGCAACAAAGAAGAAACTGAGAAAGTAAGAGAAGGATGCTAATATTTGTGTAGTAAAGGTGGAATGAATTAAATGAATAAATAACCTAAACGAATCGTTTAAATATATTGAAGCTACAATGAGGGACATCAAAAGAAGAGAAAGACAATAGGAAGCTTTTTCGAGTGTATTGAAGCTACAACGAAGTAAATGAAGAACAAGATAAAGAAGCTAAAGGAACCTTGTTTAAATGTTTTGAAGTAAGATTGAAGGAAAGATAGAGAAAAAAAGGAAGCTTATTTGAGCGTTTTGTTTTTTTAATGAAGAATGATCAAGAGGAATACGTTAATTAATGCTTGTTTAAACGTACTGAAACTAGAATGATGATCAATAACAAAGAAGCTATAGGGAGCTTGTGTATTAAAGCAACAGTCAATCAAGAAAATTAATTTCCTTAATTTCTTTTAATACATTTAAACAGCTTCCCTTTTTAGTTCATTCTAGAATAAATATATTCAGAAAAGCTTTCTTCAGCTTCTTTGTTTTTCTTCACTCTAGCATTTATACTATTAAACATTCTTTAGCTTCTTTCTCATTTCATGATTTCCATTCGAGCTTCAATACACGCAAGGAATCATTTTTAGCTGCTTCTCCTTTAGTCTTTACCATGGTAGGTATAAAACACAAATCAGCTTATAGTTTTTGATTCTAGGTTCAATACACTCAAAAGCATCTTTAGATTCATCTTCTTTCTTAATTTCCGTCATTCTAGATTTAATATATTTAAACATGCTTCCTTTACGTTATTCAATATTCATTTCCTTAGTTTCAGCTTGAATACATTTGTAGGTTACTTTCAGTTTTTCTCTAGTTCATTTCATTCTAGCTTCAGTACATTCAAACTAGCCTCCTTTAGTTCATTCTAGCATCAACACGATTCATTTAGCTTGTCTTTTCTTCATCATTCATTATATTAAACAATCTAGCTTGTTCATTCTTTCTTTACTTCATTCCAGCTTTACTACATTCAAACAACAATCCCTTCATCTTCATTTCGTTCTAGATACAATGCACTAAAATAAGCTTTCCTTTAGCTTTTCTTCTTTCTTGATTTCCTTTTTTAGCTTCAATATATTTAAACAAGCTTCCATTAGCTTGTTCAATCTTCTTTTATTTTATTCCAGCTTTACTACACTCAATCTTCCTTTAGCTTCTTTCTCTTATTCTTTCTCGATTTCCTTCATTATTGCTTCAATACATTTAAACAAGCTTCCTTTAGTTTGTTCATTTCATTTACTTCATTCTATCTTCAATACACTCAAACTACTTTTCCTCTTAAATTCTTTCATTCTAGCTTCAAAACAAGCGTCCTTTACCTTATTCATTTCTAATTACATTCTAGCTTCAATACACTCAAAGCTTCCTTTAGCTTTTCCTTGTTCATCCTTCGTTCTAGCTTTAATACATTTAAACAAGATTCCTTTATTTTTTTCTCTCTTTTACTTCCTTTTTGATACAATACACTCAAAGTAGCTTCCTATAGCTACTTTTCTTTTTTGATTTCATTCTAGCTTCAATACAAAACAAGCTTCCGTCAGCTTTTCTATTTTTTAGTTCATTTACTTCATTCTAGGATCAACACGATACGCTTTTAGCTTTTCTTCATCCTTCTTACATCATTCTAGCTTCAATACACAAACAAGATTTATTTAACATTCCTCTTGTTCTTTCCTCATTTACTTAATTCTTGGTTTAATATAGAAACAAGCTTTCTATAGCTTCTTCTTCATTTCTTTCTAGACTTGACACTAAAATAATCTTCCTTTAGCTTCTTTCTCTCCTTCTTTCTTGATTTCTTTCATTCTAGCTTCAATACATTTAAGCTTCCGTCAGGTTTTCTTCCTTTACTTCATTCTAGCCTCAACACAATATTCATTTAGCTTTTCTTTTCATTCTTTTTCTTCAATACACAGATTCATTTAGATTATTCCTCTTGTTCTTTCTTCATTTACTTAATTCTAGGTTTAATAAAGAATAGCTTCCTAAAGCTTCTTCTTCTACACGAAAATAAACTTCCTTTAGATTCTTGCTCAATCTTCTTTCTTGATTTCCTTCATTTTAGCTTCAATACATTTCAACAAGATTCCTTCGTTTACTTCATTCCAGCTTTACTACACTCACTTTAGTTTCCGTCTCTTATTCTTTCTCGTTTTCCTTCATTACTGCTTCAATAATGTTCCTTTCGTTTCATTCTATCTTCAATACACTCAAACTTACTTCTTTCTTTCTTAAATTCTTTCA
Source organism: Pogona vitticeps (assembly GCF_051106095.1). Taxonomy (NCBI): domain Eukaryota; kingdom Metazoa; phylum Chordata; class Lepidosauria; order Squamata; family Agamidae; genus Pogona; species Pogona vitticeps. Next base: position 83,729 of record NW_027589973.1, read on the forward strand.
TTCTAGCTTGAAAACAAGCTTCCTTTAGCTTATTCCTCTTTCATTTTTAATTTACTTCAGTCTAGCTTCAATACACTCAAACAAGCTTCCTTTAGCTTTTCTCTTGTTCATCCTTCATTTCATTCTAGCTTCATTACATTTAACCAATTCCTTAAGCTTATTCATTCTTGATTTCCTTCATTCTAGCTTAAATACATTTAAACAAATTCCTTTAGATTTTTCTTTCTTCTTTTACTTCCTTTTTCATACAATACACTCAGCTTCCTATAGTTACTTTCTCTTCTTTCTTGATTTTATTCCTGCTTTAACACATTTAAACAAGCTTCTCCTAGCGTTTCTCTTGTTTTCTTCATTTACTTCATTCTAGCGTCAACAAAAGCAATATTCTTTTAGCTTTTATTTTGTTCATCCTTTTTCATTCTAGCTTCTACACTTAAATTCATTTAGCTTATTCCTCTTGTTCTTTCTTCATTTACTTATTTTTAGGTTTGATATAGAAACAAGCGTTCTATAGCTTCTTCATTTCTTTCTAGACTTAATACACTAAAATAAGCTTCCTTTAGCTTCTTTCTCTGATTTCTTTCATTCTAGCTTCAATATGTTTAAACAAGCTTCCTTTAGTTTGTTCATACTTCTTTTACTTCATTCCAGCTTTACAATACTCAAACAAGAATCCTTTAGCTTCTTTCTCTTATACTTTCTGGATTTCCTTCATTATTGCTTCAATACATTTAATCAAGCTTCCTTTGTTCATTTCCTTTACGACATTCTATCCAATACTCAAACTAAGTTCTTAAATTCTTTCATTCTAGCAAAACAAGCTTCCTTTTCTTTTACTTCGTTTTTGATACAATACTCTCAGAGGAGCTTCCTATAGGTACTTTCTCTCCTTTCTTCATTTCATTCTAGCTTCAATATATTTAAACAAACTACCTTTAGCTTTTACAAGCAGTATTCATTTAGCCTTTCATCCTTTTTACATTCTAGCTTCAATACACTTAAAAAAGATTCATTTAGCTTATTCCTCTTGTTCTTTCTTTATTTACTCAATTCTAGGTGTAATATAGAAAAGCTTTCGATGGCTTCTTCTTCATTTCTTTCTAGACTCAATACACTAAAATAAACTTCCTTTAGCTTCCGTCTCTTCTTTCCTTCATTTTAGCTTCAATACATTTAAGCGAGCTTCCATTAGCTTGTTCATTCTTCTTTTACTTCATTCCAGCTATAGTACACTCAAACAATATTCCTTTAGCTTCTTTCTTTTATTCTTTC
>NW_027589973.1:115000-117500 GCF_051106095.1 Pogona vitticeps
GGCTAGGGCTGGGGTTAGGGTTAGGGGTAGGGTTACGGTTAGGGTTAGGGTTAGGGTTAGGGTTAGGGTTAGGGTTAGGGTTAGGGTTAATGTTAGGGTTAGGGTTAGGGTTAGATTTAGGGTTCTGGTTAGGTTTAAGGATAGGGTTAGGGTTCGGTCAAGGGCTAGGTCTGCGGTTAGCGTTAGGGTTAGGGTTAGGGTTAGGGTTAGGGTTAGGGTTAGGGTTAGGGTTAGGGTTAGGGTTAGGGTTAACTCTAGGGTTAGGGATAGGGTTAGGGTTAACCCTAGGGTTAGGGCTAGGAAAAGGGTTCGTGTTAGGTTTAGGTTTAGGTTTAGGGTTAGGGTTAGGGTTAGGGTTATGGTAAGTGTTAGGGTTAGGTTTAAGGATAGGTTTAGGGTTCGGTCTAGGGTTAGGGTTAAGGTTAGGGTTAGGGTTAGGGTTAGGGTTAGGGTTAATGTTAGGGTTAGGGTTAGGTTTAGGATTAACCCTAGGGTTAGGGTTAAGTTTAGGGTTAGGGTTAGGGTTAGGGTTCGGTTTAGTGTTAGTGTTAGGGTGAGGGTTACGGTTAGGATTAGGGTTGGGGTTAGGTTTAAGGTTGGGGTTAGGGTTAGCATTAGGGTCAGGGTTAGGGTTTGGGTTAGGGTGAGGGTAAGTGTTAGGGTTAGGGTTAGGGTTAAGGTTAGGTCTAGGGATAGGTTTAGGGCTACGGTTAAGGATAGGCGTAGTGTTAGGGTTAGGGTTAGAGTTAGGGTTAGGGTTAAAACTAGGGTTAGGATTAGGGTTAGGGTTAGGGTTAGGGTTAGGGTTAGGGTTAGGGTTAGGGTTAGAGTTAGGGTTAGGGTTAGGGTTAGGGGTAGGTTTCGGTTTACGGTTCTGGTTAGGTTTAAGGATAGGGTTAGGGTTCGGTCTAGGGCTAGAGCTGGGGTTAGGGTTAGGGTTAGGGTTAGGGTTAGGGTTAGGGTTAGGGTTAGGGTTAGGGTTAGGGTTAGGGTTAACCCTGGAGTTAGGGTTAGGGAAAGGGTTAGGGTTAGGGAAAGGGTTAGGGTTAGGGATAGGGTTAGGGTTAGGGTTAGGGTTAGGGTTAGGGTTAGGGTTAGGGCTAGGGTTAGGGTTAGGGTTAGGGTTAACCCTACGGTTAGGGATAGGGTTTGCTTTAGGGTTCTGGTTAGGTTTAAGGATAGTGTTAAGGGTTCGGTGTAGGGGTAGGGCTGGGGTTAGGGTTAGGGGTAGGGTTACGGTTACGGTTAGGGTTAGGGTTAATGTTAGGGTTAGGGTTAGGGTTAGGGTTAGGGTTAGGGTTAGATTTAGGGTTCTGGTTAGGTTTAAGGATAGGGTTAGGGTTCGGTCAAGGGCTAGGTTAGGGTTAAGGTTAGGGTTAGGGTTAGGGGTTAGGGTTAGGGTTAGGGTTAGGGTTAGGGTTAATCCTAGGGTTAAGTGTTCGTGTTAGGAAAAGGGTTCGTGTTAGGTTTAGGTTTAGGTTTAGGGCGAGGGTTAGGGTTAGGGTTAGGGTAAGGGTTAGGGTTAGGTTTAAGGATAGGGTTAGGGTTCGGTCTAGTGTTAGGGTTAGGGTTAGGGTTAGGGTTAGGTTTCGGTTTACGGTTCTGGTTAGGTTTAAGGATAGGGTTAGGGTTCGGTCTAGGTTTAGGTTTAGGGTTAGGGTTAGGGTTAGAGTTAGGGTTAGGGTTAGGTTTAACCCTAGGGTTAGGGTTAGGTTTACAGTTACGGTTAGGGTTAGGGTTAGGGTTAGGGTTAGGGTTAGGATTAACCCTAGGGTTAGGGTTAGGGAAAGGGTTAGGGTTACGTTTAGGGTTAGGGTTAGGGTTAGGGTTCGGTTTAGTGTTAGGGTTAGGATTAGGGTTAGTTTTAGGGTTAGGGTTAGGGTTAGGGTTAGGGTTAGGGTTAGGGTTAGGGTTAGGGTTAGGGTTAGGGTTAACCCTGGGGTTAGGGTTAGGGAAAGGGTTAGGGTTAGGGAAAGGGTTAGGGTTAGGGTTAGGGTTAGGGTTAGGGTTAGGGTTAGGGTTAGGGTTAGGGCTAGGGTTAGGGTTAGGGTTAGGGTTAACCCTACGGTTAGGGATAGGGTTTGCCTTAGGGTTCTGGTTAGGTTTAAGGATAGTGTTAGGGTTCGGTGTAGGGCTAGGGCTGGGGTTAGGGTTAGGGGTAGGGTTACGGTTAGGGTTAGGGTTAGGGTTAGGGTTAGGGTTAGGGTTAATGTTAGGGTTAGGGTTAGGGTTAGATTTAGGGTTCTGGTTAGGTTTAAGGATAGGGTTAGGGTTCGGTCAAGGGCTAGGTCTGCGGTTAGGGTTAGGGTAAGGGTTAGGGTTAGGGTTAGGGTTAGGGTTAGGGTTAGGGTTAGGGTTAACTCTAGGGTTAGGGTTAGGGTTAGGGTTAACCCTAGGGTTAGGGCTAGGAAAAGGGTTCGTGTTAGGTTTAGGTTTAGGTTTAGGGTTTGGGTTAGGGTTAGGGTTATGGTAAGTGTTAGGGTTAGGTTTAAGGATAGGG
>NW_027589973.1:132500-140000 GCF_051106095.1 Pogona vitticeps
TTCTTTCTTTCTTTCTTTCTTTCTTTCTTTCTTTCTTTCTTTCCTTCTTTCCTTCTTTCTTTCTTTCCTTGTTTCTTTCTTTCTTTCTTCCTTTCTTTCTTTGTTTCTTTCTTTCTTTCTTTCTTTCTTCCTTCCTTTCTTTCTTTCGTTCTTTCTTTCTCTCTTTCTTTCCTTCTTTCTTTCTTTCTTTCTTTCTTTCTTTCCTTCTTTCCTTTTTTCCTGTCTTTCCTTTTTTCCTGTCTTTCCTTCTTTCTTACTTTCTTTCTTTCTTTCTTTCTTTCTTTCTTTCCTACTTTCTTTCTTTCTTTCTTCCTTACTTCCTTTCTTTCTTTCTTTCTTTCTTTCGTTCTTTCTCTTTCTTTCCTTCTTTCCTTCTTTCTTTCTTTCTTTCTTTCTTTCTTTCCTTCTTTCCTTCTCTTTCTTTCCTTTTTTTTCTGTCTTTCCTTCTTTCATTCCTTCTTTCTTTCTTTCTTTCTTTCTTTCTTTCTTTCTTTCTTTCTTTCTTTCTTTCTTTCTTTCTTTCTTTCCTTCTTTCCTTCTTTCCTTCTTTCTTTCTTTCCTTCTTTCTTTCTTTCTTTCATTCTTTCTTTCCTTCTTTCCTTCTCTTTCTTTCCTTTTTTCTTTCTTTCTTTCTGTCTTTCCTCCTTTCTTTCCTTCTTTCTTTCTTTCTTTCTTTCTTTCTTTCTTTCTTTCTTTCTTTCTTTCTTTCTTTCTTTCTTTCCTTCTTTCCTTCTCTTTCTGTCCTTTTTTCTTTCTTTCTCTTTCCATTTTTCTTTCTTTCTTTCTTTCTTTCCTTCTTTCCTACTTTCTTTCTTCCTTCTTTCTTTCCTTCTTTCCTTCTTTCCTTCTTTCTTTCTTTCTTTATCTCGTCCTTCCTTCCTTCCTTCCTTCCTTCCTTCCTTCCTTCCTTCCTTCCTTCCTTCCTTCCTTCCTTCCTTCCTTCCTTCCTTCCTTCCTTCCTTCCTTCCTTCCTTCCACCATTTCTTTCATTATTTCTTTCTTTCATTATTTCTTTCTTTCCTTCTTTCTTTCTTTCTTTCTTTCTCTCTTTCCTTCCATCCACCATTTCTTCCTTCCTTCCTTTCTTTCTAATGGAAGCTTGTTTGAATGTATTGAAGCTAGATTCAAGGAAAACAAGAAAGTAGAGAAAGAAGGTAAAAAAGCTTTGAGTGCATTGTATCTAGAATGAGGTAAATGAAGAATGATTAAGAGAATAAGCTAAAGAAAGGTGGTTTAAATGGACTGAAACTAGAATGATGGAAATCAAGAAGGTAAATAAGCTAAATGAAGCTTGTTTAAAGGTATTGAGGCTAGAATGAAGGAAAAGTAAAAGAAAAGAATTTAGTTTGAGTGTATTGAAGATAGAATTAAGTGAATGAAATGAAGAAGCTATAGGAAGCTTGTTTAAATGTATTGAACCTAGAATGAAGGAAATCAAGCAAAGAAGAGAAAGAAGCTAAAGGCAGCTTGTTTGAGTGTAGTAAAGCTGGAATGTAGTTAATGAAGAATGAATAAGCTAAAGCAATTTTTTTTTAAATGTAATGAAGCTAGAATGAAGTAATTGAAGGATTAACAAGAGAAAAGCTAAAGGAAACTTGTATGAGTGCATTGAAGCTAGAATGAAGTAAATGAAAAATGAAAAAGAGGAATCAGCTAAAGGAAGATTGTTTTGAAGGTAGAATGAAAGAACGTAAGAAGAAAAGAAGTTAGTTTGAATGTATTGATGATAGAATGAAGTAAATGAAGTGAACAATCTAAAGGAAGCTTTTTTAAATGCATTGTAGCAATAATGAAGGAAATAGGAGGAATAAGAGAAAGAAGCTAAAGGAAGCTTGTTTGAGTGTAGTAAAGCTGGAATGAAGTAAAAGAAGAATGAACAAGCTAAAGGAAGCTTGTTTAAATGTATTGAAGCAATAATGAAGGAAATCGAGAAAGAATAAGAGAAAGAAGCTAAAGGAAGCTTCTTTGCGTGTATTGAAGCTAGAATGAAGAAAATTAAAAATGAAAAAGAGGAATAAGCTAAAGGAAGATTGTTTTGAAGCTAGAATGAAAGAATTTAAGATGTTAGTTTGAATGTATTGAAGATAGAATGAAGTAAATGAAATGAACAAAGGAAGCTTGTTTAAATGTATTGAAGCAATAATGAAGGAAATCGAGAAAGAATAAGAGAAAGAAGCTAAAGGAAGCTTGTTTGAGTGTCGTTAAAGTGGAATGAAGTAAAAGAAGAGTGAAGTTAGACGGAAGGAAATCAAGAATGAATAAGCTAAAGGATGTTTAAATGTAATGAAGCTAGAATGACGTAAATTAAAAATGAAAAAGAGGAATAAGCTAAAGGAAGATTGTTTTGAAGCTAGAATGAAAGAATGAGATGTTAGTTTGAGTGTATTGAAGACAGAATTTAAATGAAGAACAAAGGAAGCTTGTTTAAATGTATTGAAGCTAGAATGAAGAAAATCGAGAAAGAATAAGAAAGAAGCGAAAGGAAGCTTTTTTGAGTGTTGTAAAGCTGGAACGAAGTAAAAGAACAATGAACAAGCTAAAGGAAGCTTGTTTAAATGTATTGAAGCTAGAATGAAGGAAATCAAGAAAACAAGAGAAAGAAGCTAAGGGAAGGTTTTTGAGGCAGTAAAGCAGGAATGAAGTAAAAGAAGAATGAACAAACTAAAGGAAGTTTGTTTGAGTGTAGTAGAGGCTAGAATGAAGGAACTCAAGAATGAATAAGCTAAAGGAATTGTTTAAATGCAATGAAGCAAGAATGAAGGAAATGAAGGATGAACAAGAGAAAAGCTAAAGGAAGTTTGTTTGAGTGTATTGAAGCTAGAATGAAGTAAATTAAAAATGAAAAAGAGGAATTAGCTAAAGGAAGATTGTTTTGAAGCTAGAATGAAAGAATTTAAGAAAAGAAGTTAGTTTGAATGTATTGAAGATAGAATGAAGTGAATGAAATGAACAAACTAAAGGAAGCCTGTTTAAATGTATTGAAGCTAGAATGAAGGAAATCAAGAATGAATAAGCGAAAGGAATTGTTTAAAAATAATGAAGCTAGAATAAAGTAAATGAAGGATGAACAAGAGAAAAGCGAAAGGAATCTTGTATGTGTATTGAAGCTTGAATGAAATTAAAAATGAAAAAGAGGAATAAGCTAAAGGAAGATTGTTTTGAATGAAAGAATGTAAGAAGCAGTTTGAATGTATTGAAGATAGAATGAAGTAAATGAAGTGAACAAACTAAAGGAAGCTTTTTTTAAATGCATTGTAGCAATAATGAAGGAAATCGAGAAAGAATAAGAGAATCTAAAGGAAGCTTTGTGAATTGAAGCAAGAATGAACTAGAAAAAGAAATCAGCTAAAGGAAGATTTTTTTGAAGCTAGAATGAAGGTATTAAAGAAGGAAAGGTTAGTTTGGGTGTATTGAAGATAGAATTTAAATGAAATGAACAAATTAAAGGAAGCTTGTTTTTATGTATTGAAGCAATAATGAAGGAAATCGAGAAAGAATAAAAGAAGCTAATGGAAGCTTGCTTGTGTAGTAAAGCTGGAATGAAGTAAAAGAAGAAGGAAAAAGCTAAAGGAAGCTTTTTAAAATTTATTGAAGCTAGAATGAAGGAAATCAAATGAAGAAAAAGAAGCTAAAGGAAGCTTGTTTGAATGTAGTATAGAATGAAGGAAATCAAGGTTGAATAAGCTAAAGGAATTGTTTAAAAGTAATGAAGCTAGAATGAACTAAATTAAAAATGAAAAAGGAATAAGCTAAAGGTTGATTTGAAGCTAGAATGGAAGAATTTACGATGTTAGTTTGAATGTATTGAAGACATAATGAACTAAATGAAATGAACAAAGGAAGCTTGTTTAAATGTATTGAAGCAATAATGAAGGAAACGAAGGAAGAACAAGAGAAAAGCTAAAGGAAGTTTGTTTGAGTGTATTGAAGCTAGAATGAAGTAAATTAAAAATGAAAAAGAGGAATAAGCTAAAGGAAGATTTTGGGTGTAGTAAAAATGGAATGAAGTAGAAGAATGAACAAGCTAAAGGAAGATTGTTTGAATGTAGAAGCAAAAATGAAAGAAATCGAGAAATAAGAGAAAGAATCTAAAGGAAGCTTGTTTGTGTAGTAAAGCTAGAATGAAGGAAATCAAGAATGAATGAGCTAAAGGAATTGATTAAATATAATGAAGCTAGAATAAAGTAAATGAAGGAGGAACAAGAGAAAAGGTAAAATATCATTTTATGAGATTATTGAATCTAGAATGAAGTAAATGAAAAATGAAAAAGAGGAATAAGCTAAAGGAAGATTGTTTTGAAGCCAGAATGAAAGAATTTAAGAAAAAAAGGTTAGTTTGAATGTATTGAAATGAAATGAACAAAGGAAGCTTGTTTAAATGTATTGAAGCTATAATAAGGAACTCGAGAAAGAATAAGAAAGAAGATAAAGGAAGCTTGTTTGAGTGTAGTTAAAGTGGAGTGAAGTAAAAGAATGAACAAGCTAAAGGAAGCTTGTTTAATGTATTGAAGCTAGAATGAAGGAAATCAAGGAAAGAAGCTAAGGAAGCTTGTTTGAGTGAAGTAAAGCTGGAAAGAAGGAATTCAAGTATGAATGAGCTAAAGGAATTGATTAAATATAATGAAGCTAGAATAAAGTAAATGAAGGAGGAACAAGAGAAAAGGTAAAATATCATTTTATGAGATTATTGAATCTAGAATGAAGTAAATGAAAAATGAAAAAGAGGAATAAGCTAAAGGAAGCTTGTTTTGAAGCTAGAATGAAAGAATTGAAGGAGAAATTAGCTTGAGTGTATTGAAGATAGAATGAAGTAAATGAAATGAACAAACTAAAGGAAGCTTGTTTAAATGTATTGAAGTTAGAATGAGGGAAAACAAGAAATAGGAGAAAAGCTAAGTGAAGCTTGTTGGAATGAAGTAAGAAGAATGAAGCTAATGGAATTTTTTTGAAGCTAGAATGAAGGAAAAGAAAAGAATTTAATTTGTTTCTTGGATAGAAGTAAATGAAATGAACAATCTAAAGTAACCTTGTTTAAATATACTGAAGCAACAAAGAAGAAACTGAGAAAGTAAGAGAAGGATGCTAATATTTGTGTAGTAATGAATTAAATGAATAAATAGCCTAAACGAATCGTTTAAATATATTGAAGCTACAATGAGGGACATCAAAAGAAGAGAAAGACAATAGGAAGCTTTTTCGAGTGTATTGAAGCTACAACGAAGTAAATGAAGAACAAGATAAAGAAGCTAAAGGAACCTTGTTTAAATGTTTTGAAGTAAGATTGAAGGAAAGATAGAGAAAAAAAGGAAGCTTATTTGAGCGTTTTGTTTTTTTAATGAAGAATGATCAAGAGGAATACGTTAATTAATGCTTGTTTAAACGTACTGAAACTAGAATGATGATCAATAACAAAGAAGCTATAGGGAGCTTGTGTATTAAAGCAACAGTCAATCAAGAAAATTAATTTCCTTAATTTCTTTTAATACATTTAAACAGCTTCCCTTTTTAGTTCATTCTAGAATAAATATATTCAGAAAAGCTTTCTTCAGCTTCTTTGTTTTTCTTCACTAGCATTTATACTATTAAACATTCTTTAGCTTCTTTCTCATTTCTTGATTTCCATTCGAGCTTCAATACACGCAAGGAATCATTTTTAGCTGCTTCTCCTTTAGTCTTTACCATGGTAGGTATAAAACACAAATCAGCTTATAGTTTTTGATTCTAGGTTCAATACACTCAAAAGCATCTTTAGATTCATCTTCTTTCTTAATTTCCGTCATTCTAGATTTAATATATTTAAACATGCTTCCTTTACGTTATTCAATATTCATTTCCTTAGTTTCAGCTTGAATACATTTGTAGGTTACTTTCAGTTTTTCTCTAGTTCATTTCATTCTAGCTTCAGTACATTCAAACTAGCCTCCTTTAGTTCATTCTAGCATCAACACGATTCATTTAGCTTGTCTTTTCTTCATCATTCATTATATTAAACAATCTAGCTTGTTCATTCTTTCTTTACTTCATTCCAGCTTTACTACATTCAAACAACAATCCCTTCATCTTCATTTCGTTCTAGATACAATGCACTAAAATAAGCTTTCCTTTAGCTTTTCTTCTTTCTTGATTTCCTTTTTTAGCTTCAATATATTTAAACAAGCTTCCATTAGCTTGTTCAATCTTCTTTTATTTTATTCCAGCTTTACTACACTCAATCTTCCTTTAGCTTCTTTCTCTTATTCTTTCTCGTTCCTTCATTATTGCTTCAATACATTTAAACAAGCTTCCTTTAGTTTGTTCATTTCATTTACTTCATTCTATCTTCAATACACTCAAACTACTTTTCCTCTTAAATTCTTTCATTCTAGCTTCAAAACAAGCGTCCTTTACCTTATTCATTTCTAATTACATTCTAGCTTCAATACACTCAAAGCTTCCTTTAGCTTTTCCTTGTTCATCCTTCGTTCTAGCTTTAATACATTTAAACAAGATTCCTTTATTTTTTTCTCTCTTTTACTTCCTTTTTGATACAATACACTCAAAGTAGCTTCCTATAGCTACTTTTCTTTTTTGATTTCATTCTAGCTTCAATACATTAAAACAAGCTTCCGTCAGCTTTTCTATTTTTTAGTTCATTTACTTCATTCTAGGATCAACACGATACGCTTTTAGCTTTTCTTCATCCTTCTTACATCATTCTAGCTTCAATACACAAACAAGATTTATTTAACATTCCTCTTGTTCTTTCCTCATTTACTTAATTCTTGGTTTAATATAGAAACAAGCTTTCTATAGCTTCTTCTTCATTTCTTTCTAGACTTGACACTAAAATAATCTTCCTTTAGCTTCTTTCTCTCCTTCCTTCTTGATTTCTTTCATTCTAGCTTCAATACATTTAAGCTTCCGTCAGGTTTTCTTCCTTTACTTCATTCTAGCCTCAACACAATATTCATTTAGCTTTTCTTTTCATTCTTTTTCTTCAATACACAGATTCATTTAGATTATTCCTCTTGTTCTTTCTTCATTTACTTAATTCTAGGTTTAATAAAGAATAGCTTCCTATAGCTTCTTCTTCTACACGAAAATAAACTTCCTTTAGATTCTTGCTCAATCTTCTTTCTTGATTTCCTTCATTTTAGCTTCAATACATTTCAACAAGATTCCTTCGTTTACTTCATTCCAGCTTTACTACACTCACTTTAGTTTCCGTCTCTTATTCTTTCTCGTTTTCCTTCATTACTGCTTCAATAATGTTCCTTTCGTTTCATTCTATCTTCAATACACTCAAACTTACTTCTTTCTTTCTTAAATTCTTTCATTCTAGCTTGAAAACAAGCTTCCTTTAGCTTATTCCTCTTTCATTTTTAATTTACTTCAGTCTAGCTTCAATACACTCAAACAAGCTTCCTTTAGCTTTTCTCTTGTTCATCCTTCATTTCATTCTAGCTTCTTTACATTTAACCAATTCCTTAAGCTTATTCATTCTTGATTTCCTTCATTCTA
>NW_027589973.1:155000-162500 GCF_051106095.1 Pogona vitticeps
CTTTCTTTCTTTCTTTCTTTCTTTCCTACTTTCTTTCTTTCTTTCTTCCTTACTTCCTTTCTTTCTTTCTTTCTTTCTTTCGTTCTTTCTCTTTCTTTCCTTCTTTCCTTCTTTCTTTCTTTCTTTCTTTCTTTCTTTCCTTCTTTCCTTCTCTTTCTTTCCTTTTTTTTCTGTCTTTCCTTCTTTCATTCCTTCTTTCTTTCTTTCTTTCTTTCTTTCTTTCTTTCTTTCTTTCTTTCTTTCTTTCTTTCTTTCTTTCTTTCTTTCCTTCTTTCCTTCTTTCCTTCTTTCTTTCTTTCCTTCTTTCTTTCTTTCTTTCATTCTTTCTTTCCTTCTTTCCTTCTCTTTCTTTCCTTTTTTCTTTCTTTCTTTCTGTCTTTCCTCCTTTCTTTCCTTCTTTCTTTCTTTCTTTCTTTCTTTCTTTCTTTCTTTCTTTCTTTCTTTCTTTCTTTCTTTCTTTCTTTCTTTCTTTCCTTCTTTCCTTCTCTTTCTGTCCTTTTTTCTTTCTTTCTCTTTCCATTTTTCTTTCTTTCTTTCTTTCTTTCCTTCTTTCCTACTTTCTTTCTTCCTTCTTTCTTTCCTTCTTTCCTTCTTTCCTTCTTTCTTTCTTTCTTTATCTCGTCCTTCCTTCCTTCCTTCCTTCCTTCCTTCCTTCCTTCCTTCCTTCCTTCCTTCCTTCCTTCCTTCCTTCCTTCCTTCCTTCCTTCCTTCCTTCCTTCCTTCCACCATTTCTTTCATTATTTCTTTCTTTCATTATTTCTTTCTTTCCTTCTTTCTTTCTTTCTTTCTTTCTCTCTTTCCTTCCATCCACCATTTCTTCCTTCCTTCCTTTCTTTCTAATGGAAGCTTGTTTGAATGTATTGAAGCTAGATTCAAGGAAAACAAGAAAGTAGAGAAAGAAGGTAAAAAAGCTTTGAGTGCATTGTATCTAGAATGAGGTAAATGAAGAATGATTAAGAGAATAAGCTAAAGAAAGGTGGTTTAAATGGACTGAAACTAGAATGATGGAAATCAAGAAGGTAAATAAGCTAAATGAAGCTTGTTTAAAGGTATTGAGGCTAGAATGAAGGAAAAGTAAAAGAAAAGAATTTAGTTTGAGTGTATTGAAGATAGAATTAAGTGAATGAAATGAAGAAGCTATAGGAAGCTTGTTTAAATGTATTGAACCTAGAATGAAGGAAATCAAGCAAAGAAGAGAAAGAAGCTAAAGGCAGCTTGTTTGAGTGTAGTAAAGCTGGAATGTAGTTAATGAAGAATGAATAAGCTAAAGCAATTTTTTTTTAAATGTAATGAAGCTAGAATGAAGTAATTGAAGGATTAACAAGAGAAAAGCTAAAGGAAACTTGTATGAGTGCATTGAAGCTAGAATGAAGTAAATGAAAAATGAAAAAGAGGAATCAGCTAAAGGAAGATTGTTTTGAAGGTAGAATGAAAGAACGTAAGAAGAAAAGAAGTTAGTTTGAATGTATTGATGATAGAATGAAGTAAATGAAGTGAACAATCTAAAGGAAGCTTTTTTAAATGCATTGTAGCAATAATGAAGGAAATAGGAGGAATAAGAGAAAGAAGCTAAAGGAAGCTTGTTTGAGTGTAGTAAAGCTGGAATGAAGTAAAAGAAGAATGAACAAGCTAAAGGAAGCTTGTTTAAATGTATTGAAGCAATAATGAAGGAAATCGAGAAAGAATAAGAGAAAGAAGCTAAAGGAAGCTTCTTTGCGTGTATTGAAGCTAGAATGAAGAAAATTAAAAATGAAAAAGAGGAATAAGCTAAAGGAAGATTGTTTTGAAGCTAGAATGAAAGAATTTAAGATGTTAGTTTGAATGTATTGAAGATAGAATGAAGTAAATGAAATGAACAAAGGAAGCTTGTTTAAATGTATTGAAGCAATAATGAAGGAAATCGAGAAAGAATAAGAGAAAGAAGCTAAAGGAAGCTTGTTTGAGTGTCGTTAAAGTGGAATGAAGTAAAAGAAGAGTGAAGTTAGACGGAAGGAAATCAAGAATGAATAAGCTAAAGGATGTTTAAATGTAATGAAGCTAGAATGACGTAAATTAAAAATGAAAAAGAGGAATAAGCTAAAGGAAGATTGTTTTGAAGCTAGAATGAAAGAATGAGATGTTAGTTTGAGTGTATTGAAGACAGAATTTAAATGAAGAACAAAGGAAGCTTGTTTAAATGTATTGAAGCTAGAATGAAGAAAATCGAGAAAGAATAAGAAAGAAGCGAAAGGAAGCTTTTTTGAGTGTTGTAAAGCTGGAACGAAGTAAAAGAACAATGAACAAGCTAAAGGAAGCTTGTTTAAATGTATTGAAGCTAGAATGAAGGAAATCAAGAAAACAAGAGAAAGAAGCTAAGGGAAGGTTTTTGAGGCAGTAAAGCAGGAATGAAGTAAAAGAAGAATGAACAAACTAAAGGAAGTTTGTTTGAGTGTAGTAGAGGCTAGAATGAAGGAACTCAAGAATGAATAAGCTAAAGGAATTGTTTAAATGCAATGAAGCAAGAATGAAGGAAATGAAGGATGAACAAGAGAAAAGCTAAAGGAAGTTTGTTTGAGTGTATTGAAGCTAGAATGAAGTAAATTAAAAATGAAAAAGAGGAATTAGCTAAAGGAAGATTGTTTTGAAGCTAGAATGAAAGAATTTAAGAAAAGAAGTTAGTTTGAATGTATTGAAGATAGAATGAAGTGAATGAAATGAACAAACTAAAGGAAGCCTGTTTAAATGTATTGAAGCTAGAATGAAGGAAATCAAGAATGAATAAGCGAAAGGAATTGTTTAAAAATAATGAAGCTAGAATAAAGTAAATGAAGGATGAACAAGAGAAAAGCGAAAGGAATCTTGTATGTGTATTGAAGCTTGAATGAAATTAAAAATGAAAAAGAGGAATAAGCTAAAGGAAGATTGTTTTGAATGAAAGAATGTAAGAAGCAGTTTGAATGTATTGAAGATAGAATGAAGTAAATGAAGTGAACAAACTAAAGGAAGCTTTTTTTAAATGCATTGTAGCAATAATGAAGGAAATCGAGAAAGAATAAGAGAATCTAAAGGAAGCTTTGTGAATTGAAGCAAGAATGAACTAGAAAAAGAAATCAGCTAAAGGAAGATTTTTTTGAAGCTAGAATGAAGGTATTAAAGAAGGAAAGGTTAGTTTGGGTGTATTGAAGATAGAATTTAAATGAAATGAACAAATTAAAGGAAGCTTGTTTTTATGTATTGAAGCAATAATGAAGGAAATCGAGAAAGAATAAAAGAAGCTAATGGAAGCTTGCTTGTGTAGTAAAGCTGGAATGAAGTAAAAGAAGAAGGAAAAAGCTAAAGGAAGCTTTTTAAAATTTATTGAAGCTAGAATGAAGGAAATCAAATGAAGAAAAAGAAGCTAAAGGAAGCTTGTTTGAATGTAGTATAGAATGAAGGAAATCAAGGTTGAATAAGCTAAAGGAATTGTTTAAAAGTAATGAAGCTAGAATGAACTAAATTAAAAATGAAAAAGGAATAAGCTAAAGGTTGATTTGAAGCTAGAATGGAAGAATTTACGATGTTAGTTTGAATGTATTGAAGACATAATGAACTAAATGAAATGAACAAAGGAAGCTTGTTTAAATGTATTGAAGCAATAATGAAGGAAACGAAGGAAGAACAAGAGAAAAGCTAAAGGAAGTTTGTTTGAGTGTATTGAAGCTAGAATGAAGTAAATTAAAAATGAAAAAGAGGAATAAGCTAAAGGAAGATTTTGGGTGTAGTAAAAATGGAATGAAGTAGAAGAATGAACAAGCTAAAGGAAGATTGTTTGAATGTAGAAGCAAAAATGAAAGAAATCGAGAAATAAGAGAAAGAATCTAAAGGAAGCTTGTTTGTGTAGTAAAGCTAGAATGAAGGAAATCAAGAATGAATGAGCTAAAGGAATTGATTAAATATAATGAAGCTAGAATAAAGTAAATGAAGGAGGAACAAGAGAAAAGGTAAAATATCATTTTATGAGATTATTGAATCTAGAATGAAGTAAATGAAAAATGAAAAAGAGGAATAAGCTAAAGGAAGATTGTTTTGAAGCCAGAATGAAAGAATTTAAGAAAAAAAGGTTAGTTTGAATGTATTGAAATGAAATGAACAAAGGAAGCTTGTTTAAATGTATTGAAGCTATAATAAGGAACTCGAGAAAGAATAAGAAAGAAGATAAAGGAAGCTTGTTTGAGTGTAGTTAAAGTGGAGTGAAGTAAAAGAATGAACAAGCTAAAGGAAGCTTGTTTAATGTATTGAAGCTAGAATGAAGGAAATCAAGGAAAGAAGCTAAGGAAGCTTGTTTGAGTGAAGTAAAGCTGGAAAGAAGGAATTCAAGTATGAATGAGCTAAAGGAATTGATTAAATATAATGAAGCTAGAATAAAGTAAATGAAGGAGGAACAAGAGAAAAGGTAAAATATCATTTTATGAGATTATTGAATCTAGAATGAAGTAAATGAAAAATGAAAAAGAGGAATAAGCTAAAGGAAGCTTGTTTTGAAGCTAGAATGAAAGAATTGAAGGAGAAATTAGCTTGAGTGTATTGAAGATAGAATGAAGTAAATGAAATGAACAAACTAAAGGAAGCTTGTTTAAATGTATTGAAGTTAGAATGAGGGAAAACAAGAAATAGGAGAAAAGCTAAGTGAAGCTTGTTGGAATGAAGTAAGAAGAATGAAGCTAATGGAATTTTTTTGAAGCTAGAATGAAGGAAAAGAAAAGAATTTAATTTGTTTCTTGGATAGAAGTAAATGAAATGAACAATCTAAAGTAACCTTGTTTAAATATACTGAAGCAACAAAGAAGAAACTGAGAAAGTAAGAGAAGGATGCTAATATTTGTGTAGTAATGAATTAAATGAATAAATAGCCTAAACGAATCGTTTAAATATATTGAAGCTACAATGAGGGACATCAAAAGAAGAGAAAGACAATAGGAAGCTTTTTCGAGTGTATTGAAGCTACAACGAAGTAAATGAAGAACAAGATAAAGAAGCTAAAGGAACCTTGTTTAAATGTTTTGAAGTAAGATTGAAGGAAAGATAGAGAAAAAAAGGAAGCTTATTTGAGCGTTTTGTTTTTTTAATGAAGAATGATCAAGAGGAATACGTTAATTAATGCTTGTTTAAACGTACTGAAACTAGAATGATGATCAATAACAAAGAAGCTATAGGGAGCTTGTGTATTAAAGCAACAGTCAATCAAGAAAATTAATTTCCTTAATTTCTTTTAATACATTTAAACAGCTTCCCTTTTTAGTTCATTCTAGAATAAATATATTCAGAAAAGCTTTCTTCAGCTTCTTTGTTTTTCTTCACTAGCATTTATACTATTAAACATTCTTTAGCTTCTTTCTCATTTCTTGATTTCCATTCGAGCTTCAATACACGCAAGGAATCATTTTTAGCTGCTTCTCCTTTAGTCTTTACCATGGTAGGTATAAAACACAAATCAGCTTATAGTTTTTGATTCTAGGTTCAATACACTCAAAAGCATCTTTAGATTCATCTTCTTTCTTAATTTCCGTCATTCTAGATTTAATATATTTAAACATGCTTCCTTTACGTTATTCAATATTCATTTCCTTAGTTTCAGCTTGAATACATTTGTAGGTTACTTTCAGTTTTTCTCTAGTTCATTTCATTCTAGCTTCAGTACATTCAAACTAGCCTCCTTTAGTTCATTCTAGCATCAACACGATTCATTTAGCTTGTCTTTTCTTCATCATTCATTATATTAAACAATCTAGCTTGTTCATTCTTTCTTTACTTCATTCCAGCTTTACTACATTCAAACAACAATCCCTTCATCTTCATTTCGTTCTAGATACAATGCACTAAAATAAGCTTTCCTTTAGCTTTTCTTCTTTCTTGATTTCCTTTTTTAGCTTCAATATATTTAAACAAGCTTCCATTAGCTTGTTCAATCTTCTTTTATTTTATTCCAGCTTTACTACACTCAATCTTCCTTTAGCTTCTTTCTCTTATTCTTTCTCGTTCCTTCATTATTGCTTCAATACATTTAAACAAGCTTCCTTTAGTTTGTTCATTTCATTTACTTCATTCTATCTTCAATACACTCAAACTACTTTTCCTCTTAAATTCTTTCATTCTAGCTTCAAAACAAGCGTCCTTTACCTTATTCATTTCTAATTACATTCTAGCTTCAATACACTCAAAGCTTCCTTTAGCTTTTCCTTGTTCATCCTTCGTTCTAGCTTTAATACATTTAAACAAGATTCCTTTATTTTTTTCTCTCTTTTACTTCCTTTTTGATACAATACACTCAAAGTAGCTTCCTATAGCTACTTTTCTTTTTTGATTTCATTCTAGCTTCAATACATTAAAACAAGCTTCCGTCAGCTTTTCTATTTTTTAGTTCATTTACTTCATTCTAGGATCAACACGATACGCTTTTAGCTTTTCTTCATCCTTCTTACATCATTCTAGCTTCAATACACAAACAAGATTTATTTAACATTCCTCTTGTTCTTTCCTCATTTACTTAATTCTTGGTTTAATATAGAAACAAGCTTTCTATAGCTTCTTCTTCATTTCTTTCTAGACTTGACACTAAAATAATCTTCCTTTAGCTTCTTTCTCTCCTTCCTTCTTGATTTCTTTCATTCTAGCTTCAATACATTTAAGCTTCCGTCAGGTTTTCTTCCTTTACTTCATTCTAGCCTCAACACAATATTCATTTAGCTTTTCTTTTCATTCTTTTTCTTCAATACACAGATTCATTTAGATTATTCCTCTTGTTCTTTCTTCATTTACTTAATTCTAGGTTTAATAAAGAATAGCTTCCTATAGCTTCTTCTTCTACACGAAAATAAACTTCCTTTAGATTCTTGCTCAATCTTCTTTCTTGATTTCCTTCATTTTAGCTTCAATACATTTCAACAAGATTCCTTCGTTTACTTCATTCCAGCTTTACTACACTCACTTTAGTTTCCGTCTCTTATTCTTTCTCGTTTTCCTTCATTACTGCTTCAATAATGTTCCTTTCGTTTCATTCTATCTTCAATACACTCAAACTTACTTCTTTCTTTCTTAAATTCTTTCATTCTAGCTTGAAAACAAGCTTCCTTTAGCTTATTCCTCTTTCATTTTTAATTTACTTCAGTCTAGCTTCAATACACTCAAACAAGCTTCCTTTAGCTTTTCTCTTGTTCATCCTTCATTTCATTCTAGCTTCATTACATTTAACCAATTCCTTAAGCTTATTCATTCTTGATTTCCTTCATTCTAGCTTAAATACATTTAAACAAATTCCTTTAGATTTTTCTTTCTTCTTTTACTTCCTTTTTCATACAATACACTCAGCTTCCTATAGTTACTTTCTCTTCTTTCTTGATTTTATTCCTGCTTTAACACATTTAAACAAGCTTCTCCTAGCGTTTCTCTTGTTTTCTTCATTTACTTCATTCTAGCGTCAACAAAAGCAATATTCTTTTAGCTTTTATTTTGTTCATCCTTTTTCATTCTAGCTTCTACACTTAA